>NW_022111373.1:146345177-146357319 GCF_000313985.2 Echinops telfairi
AAAAGAAATACAGTTGATTATTTCTAAAATTTAGAGATGTCAACGTAGAAACAATAACATCAGGGGAATACAAATATGCAAATTACACTGTTAACGCAATTTACACATAAATGAGAACATTTTTCCCCATTCCTGGCTCTTATTATGAGGACACACCGGGAAGTAAATTATCTGTAAAAGAGTACAGTATGAGAAAGTATTAAAAGCTGTAAGGACTAAATTGAAATGTCAAACATCGTTATTTAAGCGAAAACCCAGCCTGACCAAACAAAACAGATGATGGGCCCTGCTTAGTAAGACGAAGGCACGTTCTGTTCTTCTGGGCAAATTCCGTCGCAGGATCTGGAAGTGTGCTTTTTGATGTGCACCTACAGCTCCTCAGAGGTTCCTTAATTGTGGGTCCTAGTGTGGGGGGATCTTCGTATTGCTATTTTGGAGGTCTACGTTTCAGAGCTAGTAGTTTAACACCTTCTGTAGAATGACCTGGCCACTTTACCATTTTAAACTGGAAAATACAGACAATAGAAAGTGTTTGCCACCCTCATTCATTAGCTGCTGTCTGTTGACACCATGCACAATGGAGCTAAAGACCGTCTGGCCCCATGACGGGTTGATTAATAGTGGGTAGGATGAGGCCATGGAAACACAGAGATCCATGTGGCATCCACCAAGCTTTGTTTCCTAGCCCATCCGGGAAAGTGTGTAAAACGCTACCATCAAGTCTAACCCAGACCCAAAGTGAACCCGACACTGGAAGGGCTCTGTTGTCCGTAGTTTCTCTTTACCTTCCTTCGACCTCCTCCTGTCCCAGTCCCTGCCCCTTTCCTTGTACACTTTGGGCACCAGCCACGCCTCCAGGCAACTCCATCTGCCCCCAAACAATGGGACCCCCAAAGGTGAAGCAGGTTTCCCTGACTAAAGGACACACCCTCCGGAACTTTTCAAGTGGATGGGAAGCGGGGTCGCTTGAGCAGGACATGGCTGGCGTGTCAGTTCCTGAGAACCAGTCTACCGTGCTCTGTGGAGCAGCATCCTGGCGGCCCCGGGCCATTGTGTCTCCATTCCGAGGTCCTCCCGGGCTCCATCAGGGCTGCCACAGCTGGGCAGCCGCATTGGAAAAGCTAACTGAGCAGAAAGGGGTCCCCAGCTCCTCCTGGGCTTTCTCACATTTAATTACCTGATTTCCCTTTCCTGCAGTCATGGAGAAAATGGAATTACACCATGCACCATGTAGCTCAGCAAAAGCATTGAATGTTTCTAATAGAGCCACTGGTGACAGGAACAATAGGCATGGCCCTTGTTTCACATCAGCTACTAGAGCGTCCTAACAAATGTGAGCCTTCTGGCTCCAAAGGTCCTCAATGGGGACAAAGGGGGCTGATTTCAGCCGTGTCACCCACCCCAGCACCTCACTGACAGAAAAACTTTATTTAGCTTTTCTGCTCTTGCCAAGTCTCCTCCCAGTCTTCGGGGGAAGTAGTCCCCCACATCCTACCCCCAAAACATTGCCATCTATTACTTTAATCCCTTTAGAAACATTTTCATCATAAAGTTTATTCAGCTGCACACTGATTTTTCAGCCAATTTGCCATATCTCCAGATATTCACCATATCTCCATATACCTCAAGGGTGAGAGGGTTCCCCCAAGGCTAAGGGAACTGGAAAGGACGCAGGGATCTTCTCCACATTTAAACCCCGAGGAGGCTCTCAGGTGCACACCTGCAGGCGAATTCCATCTGCGCCCACGCCATTTAACCCAGGTTGATTGATGGTGACGTATCTCTCTGTTTGAATCATGTGGTATGGCCTGGGGAACTCGGCTTTGCTGTTGAGCAGAATGAAGAAGGCATCCACAGCTACGACCACCCCCTTTCCGGAGCCTACTTCACAATGTCCATTGCTTCATCGATGCACGCTGTGGTCCATGTCAAAAAATGAGCGCGTTCCAAGAAAATTACTAGCATGCTTATCACTTAATCCTCTGTCTACTTGTTGAAGTAGCAGAAAATACTTGCTACAATGAAATGTGTGTCATGCAATACACACACACACATACACACACACACACACACACACACACACACACACACACCAAGCAAGAAGGCAGACAAAGAAACCCCAAACAGTATGTTTAGATATATTTTCCTATCAAAAATTGTGTAGGGCAAGACTGGTTCCTTTTGGTGAATCCAATTTCTGTTAGTGTCTATGCATGAACCTCAGGCAGAGATGAGGATGCTTACCCGCTGCTTTTAAGACATTTGCAAATGCTCTGCAAGCATGGATGAAGACCAGAAAGGAGACACACTCTACATGACACAGCCCCTCAGCAGCGGTTCTCACCCTCCCTCATGCCGCGATCCTTTCATACAGTTCCTCATGTGGTGGTGACTCCCAACCATAACATTATTTTCTTTGCAACTTCATAACTGTAATTTTGCTAGTTATGAATCATAATGTAAATATCTGGTCTGCAGGATGTATTTTCATTGTTACAAATTGAGCATAATTAAAGCATAGTGATGAATCACAAAAACAATATGTAATTATATATTGTGAACTATTTATTTCTAGTGACAAATGAAATTTTGTCTTGAAGCATGGGTAACAGTCTTCACACTTGGTACTCATATGTGGACATATCTGCTCGTGGGCAGACCACCTGGAGATGGATAGAGGAACCGCTTCTCAGTTCCTAAGACCATTGGAAATATGTGTTTTCTGATGGTCTTAGGTGACCCCTGTTAAATGATCATTTGACCCCCTCAAAGGGGTTGCAACCCACAGATTGGGAACAGCTGCCCTAAGGGATGAAGGGTCATGGGTAGGAGAGAGGAAAGTGTCCTAACTGAACTGCAGTCCTGTCTCTTCCTGAATGTCCACAGAATCGTTATGGCTGAGACAACTCTGGCACATGGACATCTTGTGGTAGAACTGTGGAGACAGGCCTGGAGATTAGCTAGTGGTTTAATATCTGAGTGCAGAGTTTGCACAGAGATCCTTGGAGAAATGAATGGGCTTTGAATGGCACAAGTCCAGTCTGCTTGTCTGATGTCCTTGAATAAGTTTGCAAGTAAATGTGCCAGAGATGTAAAGACATTGAGAAGCTTTAGCAACAGAAAAGAGATGCACCACCACTGAATCGATTCTGATGCATACTGATGCTGAAGGATAAGGTTTCACAGAAGCAAGCAGCCTCGTCTATCTCCCACTAATCTGACAGTTAGTGGCCACATGCCTAACCCACTTTGCCACCAGGGCTCCGGAATAGAAAAGATGGGGCCCTAATTCTCAGCATCAGGAAGAGAATGTGGAATGGAGTAGAGGGGTTTGAATTAGGATATCATTACAATAATCTATATCATAGAGCCTGTAAGATGATGGTGGCAGTGGAAAAGGTACAGCTCATTCCCCTGGTGTAAGCAAAGCCTTGTAGAGTGTCAACAGGGACCAAGTCGTTGGTCTCGAAAAATTCTATCATGCCATCTCAAGCTGTGTCTTTACCGCCAACTCCATATTTTCCAATTGCTGTTCCTTCTTATTTCCAACTTTTGCATTCCAGTCATCAATAATAATCAATGCATCTTGACTGAATGTTTGATTAGATTCCCCCGAAGTTGTTGGTAGATGCTTTTTCAATTTCATCGCTAGCTGTTGTGGTTGGTGTGTAAATTGAAATAACCGTTGTATGAATGGGATTTCCTTGAAGGCAGGCAGATATAATCCTATCACAAACAGCATTGCACTTCATGATCAACTTGGCCGAGTCCTTTCTTCACACCGAAAGCCACATGCTCTCTCTGGATTGTGATATTCCTGCCATAGGAAATCATGTCATTTCCTGATTCAAAATGGCCTCTACCAGTCCATTTCAGCTCATTGATGCCTAGGATATCAATCTTTTTTTATTCTCATTAATCTTTGATCCCTTCCAATTTTCCTAATCATACTCCACACATTTCAAGTTCTGATCATTAGCAGGCTTTTGCAACTGTCTTTTCTTACCTTAAATCAACCCCTATCAGTCAATGAAAAACCTCTAAAGCTCCACTCCCCCGACATAGCAGCCTCCAGTCAGCACGCTCAACTCCTCTGTGAGAAACCAGCTCCTCCGCAGTCACAGTTCAGATGCCCTTGGACCCGAGGGGGCCATCTTCCGGCACTCCCGCCAACCATGGCCTGCTTGTATTCATTGGGCCATCAGTATCTGACAATGTTTTGAAGTTATGCATAAGTTATGCATTTTTAGGCAGCTCCTTCCTCCGAAGTGGGCAGCGTCTTCCTTCTTCATTGTCTGTGCTTCATCTGGAAGTACAGCCGGAAACTTGTTCCCTGTGGGTGACCCTGCTGGCATTTGAAATACCAGTGACAAAGCTCCCAGCAGCACAGCAGCATACAACCCACCACAGTGTGACACACGGACAGAAACGTGCTAGACTTGGGGTTGGAGACAAGTTTTAAAGTTACTGAGGCCTTGCTAAAGACTCTGACTTTTCTAATTTAAGAGCACCAAAATGTGATTAGAAGTGTAGGCAGAAAAGAGACAGAGTTCTCCTTTGCACTGTGTGGTGAAGCAGAGGCTCAGCTAAAAGAGGAAGATCCTCAAGGAGAGGAACTGGCCCAGTGGCTTCAACAATGGGCTCAAGGATAACAACAATTGTGGGGATGGCACAGGATCACGCAGTGTTTTGTTTTGCTCTGCAAAGAGTCACTATGGGTCAGAACTGACTCGATGGCGCCTAACAACAATAAAAGCAAAACAATGAAAGCGTATGAACCACCGCTGGTTCAGCTGTAGAACTCAGAGGAGCCCCCGCTTCAGATGGAAAGGAGAGAAGGCCTGGTGACTTGCTTCTAAAAATCAGTGAGAACTATGATTTCTACCGCAGATCAATCTGCAACCCACCAAGGGCTAGGACGTTTGTTTAACCTCGTCCTTTTAGCGAGGCCTCGCCATGACAGCAGCTAATAAGAGTAAAATTGGGGAGTGCATGGATCAACTATTTTCCCCTCGAAATTAGTCAACTTTTGTTTTTAAGGTTGTTTAAAAATTTATTTATTTTATTAAATATTTTTATTGGGGGCTCTTACATCTCTTATAACAATCTATACATTTATCCATTGTGTCAAGCACATTTGCACATATACTGCCATCATTGTTTTCAAAGCATTCTCTTCCCACTTGAGCCCCTGATATCAGCTCCCTATCTCTTACTCCTCCCTCCCCCGCCCACCCTCCTTCAAGAACCCTTGATGAGTTATAGACTATTATTTTCCAACTTGACCAGTACATGACACCCAGTATCCTCTGATTACTCTCCATTTTGTGTGGTATTGTAAACCCTCCGCCTGTACTTAATGAGGCAATTTTAGGTTATGCTCAAGATTATTAGGTTATGCTTGTTATTTTAACAAGGCAGTATTAGGAGGGGATACTGTTGGGACCCTTCTGATTTGTAGCAGCACCGTTTACAGCAGAATGAAACGCTGTTCCTCTTCCAAGCTCATGATTGCTGTTATGTTTGAGTCCATTGTTAAAAACCTCTGTGTCCATTCATCTCACGGAGAGTCATGCATTTTTGGTTGACCCTCTGCCTTGGGAAGCAGGACACCTGTCTTCTCCGGGAACTGGTTTCTACTGATGGCACATCCAAATGCATGATCATCATTGCTTCGAAGGAGCACTCGAGTTGTACTTCTACTTCTTTCAACAAAGATTTGCTCATTCTTCTACCAGCTCACTTTTCTCCAATTTTTTTTACCAACATCATAACTCAAAGGCATTAATTCTTCTGTCTTCCTTATTCATAGTCCAGTTTTCCCATGCGGTGATTACAAATACCACAAGTTAGTCGCACCTTAATCTTCAAAGTGACATCTTGCTTTTTAACATTTTAAAGAGCATATTAGCCGATGTGCCCAATCCAATACACCATTTGCTTCCCCAATGGCTACTTCCACATGCATCGATTAGATTACGAGTCCAAGTAAAATGGAATCTTTGAAAAGGTCATTGCTTTCTCTGTATCTAGACGTTGTGTATTGGTCCAGAGTGAAGGTTTTTCATTTCTTTATGTTGAATTGCAATCCCTGCCAAAAGCTGTAGTCTTTGATCTTCATTGGTAAGTGCTTCAAATCCTCTTCCTTTCAACAAGCCAGGTGGCATCATCTGCATATTGCAGCGCAAAAGAGGAGCACCTTCCACAAGGTGCACTGACCCTGTGGCTGCACAGATGGGCTGAAATGCAAAAACCATGTGTGAGGATGGCATAGGACGGGCGGGGCTTCCTTTTGTTGTACTTGGGGGATCTATGGGTCAGAGCCAACTTGATGGCAGTAAATAACAACATGGAATTTGGGTATTTGGTTGTGTTGTTATCAAGAACAACAGGAAGGAATAGGAAGCTATTATGGAGTTACAATGTCTAGATTTACACTCTTCAAGAGGGCAGCCAAGATAGTATCTATTTCTGGATTTTATCCCATGAAAACCATGGTTGTCATAACATTTGCAGAGGGGTGGGCAAAGATACAGTCTTTAAAAACAACAACAACAAGGTGAGCTATCCAAGACCTAGAAAAAAGTGCCCAGAAAGGAAGCTCAACACCCTCTGATCAGAAAGACTGATCATGGTCTTTGTGGACGCTTGTGCCCTCTTCAGCCTAAGGCTTCAAAGAGAGGATTTAAGTGGAGTCACTTGCATTTCCTGCTGAATGCCTTGAGTTGGGTCCACCCACCCACCCACTCCTGTGTTATCTGTAGAATCTTCAAGTCAAAGTGCCCCAGCCCTGCACCAGCTACTCTCTTAATCACTTAAAGGTAAGTGGGATTAGCTGGGAGCTCAGCAGGCTTCCACCAATTGCCTTTGCCAGTCAGCTAATTAGGTGATTAAGTCATTAAAGCAATATGTGCATCTGAAAAGCCTCTGTTCTGCCAGTGAGAGGGGGATAAAAACTAAATTCTCTCTTTCTTCTCAAAAATCCCTATTATACAAAAAAGGTGAGTAATCCATTTAACTCTCCTGATCCTTCTCTTCTCTTTGTTCTCCCCCCCTTTTTCCCTCTTATCCTTCTCTCCCCTTCTCTCTTTTCTTTCTTTCCACAGGGAAGAAGAAATGAATACAAGGTTTTTCAGGATGCCTTTGAACAAGGAAGAATGGTGCATGCCTCTTCGTGGGGTGTGCCTTCTGCCAAACCCGTTTTCAATGGCCAGAGGTAAAAATGGCTTAAGACAGTGGCCCTGGGTGGGGACACAATGCAGACCTGGATTTAAGGATACACTTATCAGATCATTAGCCTGAAGAGTAACCTAAGGCCTTTTGATGTAGGTCCTCCCTGGCACACCTTTTGGGTTTGCTAAATGAAGAGAGGGTCTTCTCTGTTGTGATTTCTCCCTGGGGGCTGCCCTTTCAGTTTCCTGGGTAGTAGAGCTGCATCTGCACTCTCCTGGGAATTCCAAAGACAGACTCCCCCCATGGCTGCCCTGACACAGTAAATCCAGGCTCTTCCTCTTTGGAAGGACTAGCTCATCTGAATGAGGAGAGAGAGGGCAAGAGGAAGAGGCAGGAAAAGGAGAAGAAGGAGGAGGAGGAGAAAACAAAGCTGTGTTTTTGTTGAATTGAATTTAACTTTTAGAAATAGGGCTCTTTGCTAATGAAAATACAAGACAAAGGGCTCTTTGCTAATGAAAATACAAGGAAATGGTGGCACCTCAGGAGCTGAAAATGGGGCTGTGACAATTGTCAGCCTGTCAATGTGTATCCATACATTCTATGCCCTTGAAAGTGGGCTGGCTTTGTCACATAGTGTGTGAGGAACTTCTAAGGAGGCCCCTGGACAGCACCGAACATGTGACCACCATCAGGCAGTGCTTCCCACGCTCCATTTCACCGCAGAAGCAGACCAGCCACTGGCATGTGCCACAAACGCAAGTGTTGAGAGGGATAAGTGCCCAGGACTCTCAAGTTTAGCCTATGGTGGAAGTGACCCTCTTTTCTGGGATCTCCTCTGACCAGGGTCTTCTCTTAAGATGATGTATGATACCAAACAGAAGCAAAAGCCAGGGTGGGAGAGAAGCCCCACAGGTCACCAGCCTGTAGGTCCTATGGGGAACACTCCAGAGAGTCTGAAAATTAAATCAGAAACCATACCAAACCAAACCATACCATTGACCATGGAGAAGTGGTTGGCATTATGCTAATGGCTTCAGTTAAACAGAGTCGCCCATAAACTAAAAACCAAACCCACTGCTCCTATGCGGTTGATTCCTAGTCATGGCTGCCCCACAGGACAAAGCGGGACTGTCCCTTAGGCTTCCCAAGACTGTCAGTCTATCTAGAAGTCCACTGCCACATCTTATGCAGCCGAGCTAATGGAGGGTCAGGACCTCAGACCTCTGATTTGGCGGCGGTGTGCTTCACCCGCTGCAACCCAAGACATCCTTGATTGCCAATAGATGGAACAAACTACCAGCCCTGCGAAATGCACCATGCAATTCCATGAGAGAGACCTCCGGTTACAAAGCAGGATTATCTATCATGTGCTCTTAATCTCATTTCCAGAGAGGCCCATCTATACAGTGTATATCCTTAACTTGTGCTAGTTACTTTGCTTTGTCTTGAAAGGAAGCTGCCTCCCCCACCCCACACCCCTACCCCCGACAATGTAATTGCCCGTGAGGAACCCAGTGGCCCAGATATCGTACACAATACATGTACTAGTTTCCTAGGTCTGCCGTAGTGAATACCAGAACAACAAATAGCAGCAATGGCCTCCACCACCATTCTGGAAGCAAGAAGTTCAAATGCAAGCTATCAGCAGGGCCCTGCTCTGCCTGAAACTAGCGGTAGATCTTCCCTTACTTAATCACGGTTGATCCACGGATTGTGGTTGTTATTGCTGCTGGTGGGGGCTGTCGAGAGGGTTCAGACTCATGGAGACCCCCTGCACAACAGAAGGGACACCTTCCTGCGCCTCCACCATCGCCGTAGTTGCTCAGATGCCACCACCCCTGGTGGTAGCCATGGTATCACTCCAGCTCCTGGAGGGGCTTTGTCTTTTTGGATGCCCCTCCCCTTTAGCAAGCACGTGGGCCTTCTCTGGGGACTGGTCTCTCTTGACAACATGTCCAAAGTCTGTAAGATGCAGCCTCGGCATCCTTACCTCTGATACACTAATTATTCACTGCCATTAAGTTGATGCTGACACACAGGACCCTAGCGGGCAGGATAGAACTGCCCCTGCCGGTTTCAGAGATAGGAGCTCTTATGGGAGTAGAAAGCACAGGCGTTCTCCTGTGAAGTAGTTGCTGGTTTGGAACTGCTGACCTTGCAGATCACAGCCTAACCCGTAACCACTATGCCACCAGGACTCCTTTATATACTAATTAATACGTGATTGATACATTAATGGGAAAACAGATAAGCGATCTGAAATAGCACCTTATTCTATGAGATCCTCTAAATCTGTGAGAAGTGATCAATGGGAAGTACGGGGGTTTAGCTTTGGGGTGGGGAGCAAGGGACTCTGCTGCCTCAAATATCTCAGTGGTTGTCGGTTGCTGAATGAATTGGCTCTGACTCCTGGCGACCTACATTCACCAGAAAGAAACTGCTGCTTCTGCACCATCTTTAGGATCCTTGGGCCCATTCGTGTGGCTTTGACTTCCACTCATCTCACTGCGGGTTTCCCTCATATTGCTGGCTTTCTGTTGGACTAACTGTCCCTTCCTTTTGTATCCATGGGTTTTCCTCAAGACATGCTCACAGCACGTGAGTCAGAGACCCAACAAGTGTGTCGCTAAGGAACATTCTGGTGGCATGTGTTCTAAGACTGATTTGTTCATTCCTCTGCCATACCACTGTGTATTCAAAATTGTTCACCAGAGCCACAGTTTGAAAACAAGCTAAGGTGGGGAAATCCTACCTCCTCAGACCATCAGCCAGACCCTCCTGGCTGTCCACATCTTCCTCTGGGCTCCCGAGATGGGGACTAGACTGGGGAAGCAGAGAGCTTCATCTCAAGGCAAGTGAGAAGACCTGGATCAACTCAAGGCCCCGGAGGTGCTTCTGAGAGCAGCCCGGAGGTGTCTCCACAGTGTGAGGTCTCCCTGTGATGTGTCCTCCCAGGCGCTTCTAAAACATGTCCTACATTAGGTCAGAAAGTCACTTGCCCCTCCTTTTTATGCTTTTTAAAGATTTTAGTCTCCCATCTCTTTTAAAAAAATTTAGATTAAAATATTTTCCCCAAAATAATCAATATTGGTGGGTGTGCACATATCTGGTATCCCTCTACACTTGTGTGTCTGTGTGTATATGTATGTCTTTTTAAAAAATTGTACATTTATTCTGTCTCGTCTTTCCTTCCCCATAACCTTCAAAATTGAGTTCTTTCGGTGTGAAACTCATTTTTCTTGATTTTTTTCTCCTGTCACAATGTTGTTCGTATACCATATTTGTCTTTCTGAGATTTACTCACTTTACTGAGCATGCTGCCTGCCAAATCCGTGTGTCTCAGGAGGTGTTGGGCAGGCCTATCCCGGTTTCTTAGAGAAGCCTAGTATTCCATTGTGGGTGTGTTTGGATAAAGGCTTGATTCTTGTGATCTGCCTCAACTTAAAACAGCCCTGTCCTCAAGCCAGGCTGTAAGTCTAAGCCGCCGTCTGCTCTGTGTGCAATCAAACACTTATATTCTATTGTGGATATGTGCTTGTCAACACACACACACACACACACCTTGTTGTTAGGTCCCGTTCAACCTCTTCTGACACATCCGTACAACCGAATGAAACACTGCCTGGTCCTGCACACTCCCCACAGGTGTTGTTCGGGTTCGGGCCTTGTTGTAGACATGACATGGAGCCATCTCATCCAGAGGGGCTTCCTCTTTGGGGCTGACCCCCTGCTTTGCCAAGCATGGTATCTCATCTGAGAACATGCCCAAAGTGTGTGAGCCAACTCGCGCCATCCTCACTGCTCAGGAGCATTCATCTATCTGCCTGTCATTCTCCAAGCATCAATGTATATGTTCTTCTGGCAGTTCGGGAACTTTCCGTATTCTTCACCAACACCGTCATTAAAATGCATCAATTCTTGGTTTGTTTTCCTCTTCGTCATAAGACCATTTTTGTATTCCTCGCTGAAAAGATAACACATGCCTCTTGTCAGCCATTTTGAAAAATTTTTAAATGTTTTTTCTATGGATTCTGACCTTGACTACTTAATACAGGCAAGGAGAAAGACTGCCTACTCAAAGGTGGGAGGTTTGCGTCCACTCAGAAGCACTTTAGAGGAAAGGTCCAGTGATCTGTTTCTGGAGCAACAATTAACCATTTAAATCCCTTCCTGGGAGAAGTCCAGCCATTGACATTCCAGTGCTACTTAGAGGCAAGGATAGATGAGACATGGTCTCACCAATTTGGACACGTTATCAGGAGTGACCAGTCTCTAGAAAAGGACATCATGTTTGGTCATGTAGAGGGGCAGAGAACAAGAGGAAGGGTCTTCATCAGATGGACTGACACAGTAGCTACTTAATATATGCAAGCCAGCAATGGGCTCAAACATAAGAACAACTGTGAGGCTGGTGCAGGACTGGGTGGGCGGGAGGACTGTTTCCTTCTGCTGTGCTGTTGTACGTGGGGGCATTATTAATTGGAACAGACTCGAGACCACCTGACCACAGCGACATCAAATTCCTGTAAATCACACCTCTCTAAGGATCCACAGGAACTCACCATGAGTTAGAGTTAAGCTAGCAGTACTTTTTAAAAAATGCTTAAAACATTACTTGAGGCTTCCTCACCCCCTACTACCATGACCCCAGGGCTGCTTCTCAATTCAGAGTAGACCAGAACATGTACAGAGGTATAGAAAGGGATGGGAGTTCAGGACACATGGAATCCAGGAAAAGGAGTGGGAGTAGTGATACCAGAAGGGTAGGGGGGAGGGGGGAGAGGAAGGGAGAAAGTGGGAAGCGATCTCGCAGTAATCGCAGTAATCAACACATAACCATACATCCCTCTACAGGGGGAAGAACAACAGAGAACATGGGGGAAGGAAGACAGCAGTCCGTGTGAGAGATGAAAATAATAATGTGCAATCTATGGGGGGGTGTTTATGAGGGAGGAGGGGGAGGGGGGAA
>NW_022111373.1:146358408-146359908 GCF_000313985.2 Echinops telfairi
TGGCATAGCCTCAAGAAGAATCCCACGCTGACCATTCTGGATGGAAAAGCTCTGTAATTTTTGCACTTACCTTAAATATTATGTTAGGGGGTAACAATCTCACGAAGAATTTTAATTCACCTCTTGGAAGGATGGTTAAAAGAGACATTTCATTCAGGGCTTTATTTATATAACGATTTATTTTCAAAGTAGAGGGTCAGCGGGGAGCAGGAAGACCCTCCTGAGCTGAACAGGGGCTGCAACAGGGAACCAGACAGCAACAGGGATGGCTCCAGACTGGGCCGGGTTCCCTTAAGGTTTGGTTCGCTGGCTTTGCCCCAAGGGGACTGTCGTGCAGGTTGACTGGAGGGGCGTGCTGCACACTTGTGCTTCTGCTGCGCACAGCAATCCTGCTGCCCAGGGCCGATGTGTTTGTCAAAGACTTAGTGCCTTTCACTTCCAACTAAAATTTATATGGTTTGCTAATTGCCTACACATAAGGATGGGTGAGCCTGCAATTTCCTTTTACTGTAATTTGAAATCCCACAATTACGTTTTCTCGGCATCCACCAGGGAGCAGAAAAAGTTGGCAAAGCTAGAGAGTGGGGGGAGCTGGCATGAGTGAATGTATAGAAACCTGGAACCAGGCTTCATTTTTGTACTCAAAACAATTATGACACTCTTGCTGGCTCGGCCTGTTTGATTTTAGGGAAGGCCAATAATTCCAGAAATTCAAACATCAGCATGCGTCTCTTATTTTTAACCACCAGGAGCAGCGGTATTCACCCATGCCACGTTTAAGACGTCGGCCTCCACTAAATTAAGTTCACAGACTTTTCCTTGGACTTATTTTAATTTGGCTTTCATGTTATAATTCCAAATCTTAAAACATGTATGTCTCTGGTTTCAGTCAAACTAATAAGTATTCCTGTATTAATAATTGCTACCCACTTAATTAAATGCTACAGACATCAAAACCTTTATACTCAAGAACAGAAAACCCTCCAGTCTAAGTACTTTTGGCAAGAAGGACCTTAAGAAATAACTGAATATCACATAAGTTCTGATTTAAAACATGGGTTGAAATTAAGAGTACTTATATTATTTGCAAAATATTAAAGGGCTGATGTAGAAGATAATTTTCATCATGAGATTTAAATAGTGACTCAAAGGAATTCAAGGTGGCGTATTTGAGGAGAACTTAAAAATGCTTTGTTCTTCTGATAAGGCTTTACGACATCACCTAGCCATATTTAACATTAATCTGTAATAGCCAGGGAACAAATCCAAGTCCTCTGATGAGAAGTTTCTTCTGAATCGTAACAAACGTTGCGAGGCAGAATAGAACTCTGCTATGGGCTCCAACGGGGTGTCATCTTCTCGGGATTCGATGGTCACGTCTTTCTTCCTTTGTACAACGAGGGGTTCTAACCATAGAGCTTTCGGTTGGCAGCCAAACACTTAAGCACTACTGAGACTCAGAGGAAATAACTTACTCCATGGGGGATGCTCAACTGTCAC
>NW_022111373.1:146360185-146361980 GCF_000313985.2 Echinops telfairi
GAACTTCTGTATCCACCAGCCTGTGCGCCCCGCTGCACTGTCTCAGCTTGGCCTCTGAAGGCTAACTGAACTGAATTACACAGACTAAGTGGGCGCTGGTTATTCAGACATGATTTCTGTCCTCAAAGAAAGTAAAATCTAAGAGAAAGGGTTGGATGCTTTTCATAAATAACTAACATATGAGACACTCCATGCTATTCTCTAAACAAAGCTTAACGAATGTGAATCCTTCATTTACAGAGAAGGCATGAAAAAAATATAAACTCAAAAAGTATATTCATGATTGTATATGATATTATCATTTTACTCTTTCTTTTTATTTTTACTTTCCAAAGGTTTTCTTGGCACATAATTCATATATCATACAATTCAGTATTTCATTCGCATCCAGATGAGTTGTACAATCATCACCACAATCAGTTTTAGAACGTTTTATTCATTTTTGTCCTCCTCATCATTAGCTCCCATTTCTGCCCAACCTCCCCTGCCATACTTTCAAGGAATCATTTACCCTGTTACTGTTTCTGTAGATTTACCTATTCTGGATTTCACATACTTCTTCTTACATACTTTGGACGTATTATCAGGAGATGCCAGTCTCTAGAGAAGGGCCTCATGGTTGGTACAGTGGAAGCGCAGTGAAAAAGAGGAAGGCCCTGGACAAGATGTACTGACCCAGTGGCTGCAACAACGGGCTCAAACATAAGAACAATTGTGAGGCTGGTTCAGGACCAGGAAATGTTTTGCTCTATTTACATAGGGGTACTATAAGTCAGAACTGACTCTATTGTACCTAACAACAGCAATCTCTAGAGGAGGACATCATGCTTGGTACAGTGGAGGGGCAGTGATAAAGTGGAAGGCCCTCAACAAGTTAGAGTGACGCAGTGGCCGCAGCAGCACACTCAGGCATAGGAACAAGTGCGAGGAGGGTGCAGGAGCATGCAGTGTTTTGCATAGGGTCGCTCTGGTTAAGAGCCAAATTAATGGTACCTAAACACAACTACAACTTCACCTAGCATAATGTTTTCCAGGCCCCTCAAAGTCATGGGGTGTCTCAGGTTCATTGCTGTCTTTAAGGATGGATAGTATTCCATTGTGAGTATGTGTCAGAGTTACTTTCTTAGTCTATTATGACATATTAAAGGCGATTAGAGACACAGTGCCTTAGTTTTGTTTTAATCTGAACATTTCCCTTTTTATATTGCCCTTTGTAGGTGTATACATAATTTACAAAATTATACAATGGGAGGGGAAAAATAACTCATGATATACCATTCCATTCTCTCAATTAACAAAAATGTCAACTTATTACCATTAACATGAACAAGGCCTTAAAGTCTTATAAACGTGAAACAAAACCGTATTGGTTATTCTGTATGAATACATCAACTCTTCTTCTGTCCTCCTGATTCACTCTCCAGTGTCCACATGCATACGAGGTGATTGAAAACACCAAAGCTTGGGACACACTCACCGTGGACCTCAAAGTGACATACTTCAGCAGATTGTCCCAACGCAATATGTCCTCTGATTTCCAACTACTGTTTCTGTGGCCTTGGTTGTCCTTCCAAGTCAAGTAACACCTTTGACAACTTCAACACTGTTGCTGTTAGGTGCCATAGAGCCAGCTCTGGCTCAGCAACCCGATGCACAGCAGAAGCAAACGCTGTCCAGTTCGAAGCCAACCTCACAGTTGTTATTCTGGGGCCCGTTGGTGCAGCTGTTGAGTCACTCCATCTCGTCGAAGTCTTCCTCTTTTTCTGTCCCTCTACCTGATCAGATATGATGCCCT
>NW_022111373.1:146363182-146364623 GCF_000313985.2 Echinops telfairi
GTTGTCCATGTTCTCCCAAATTGATGCCTCTTTGCGGCTGTTTCTTCTCGTTTTGAGTCATTTTCAAGTGAAGGTTCCATAAGCATGATTGCATCCATGGCACGATAGTCAAATATACTTTTTGAAGACAACTCTTCCTCAGTCAGACTTTGAGTACCTTCCAACCTCAGGGGCTCGGCTTCAAGCACTATATCTGACAATGTCCCGCTGTTGTTGATCTGGAATCTCCCCTGAAATTTGTTTACTTTGAGTAACCCAGCTGGTGCTTGAAATACTAGTGGTATAGCTTCCAGCATCAGAACAACACACAAGCCACCACACTGCGACCAACTGAAGTGCAAGTGGTGGGACAGCTTGATTATCCTTTCCATTTGTCACGATGCTCTCATTGGCTAACAGCAAATATGTGAGCATATTTGTTGACTTTATACTGAAGTAAACAATCCATACTGAAGGCTACAGTTTAGATCTTTATCAGGAAGGGTCCCACGTCCTCTTCATTTGGTCCGGCTTTTGGGACTCCTTTTCACACAGGGACTGAATAAATATGGTGAAAGTGCACCATCAGACACACACGTTTCCTGATTCCACAGCAAACAGCACCCCGATTCCATTTGCCTGGCTGCTGCTTACTATAGTCAGGCTACTCTGGAGCAAAATCAAGTGTTCTGAAATTCCCATTCTTCCCAATGTTGTCCATAATTTGTTCTGAGCCACACAGTTGCATGTCTTCAGAATGACAACAGAATATAGGCAAACATATAATTTGTATTCTCTGCTTCTAGCAAAAATCCACCTTAGATCGCCAATAATACCCGTGTCCCATGCCCATGTCCTCTTTTGAATTCACTCTGAATTTCTGGCAGTTCGCTGTTGATGGAATGCTGCAAGCACTTAAAATGTACATTCAGCAATGTTTCACCCATTAATGTCATCATAGCATCATGAAATTCACACTATTGGTATGCACAGTATTTCCATGTCACTTCCACGTAAATGATTTTTAAGTACTTTGCCAGTGCTATTAGTGATCGAAAGAACCTCCATTTCCCCTGGAGAAAGAGAAAAAGACCCACAACAGATGTGCTGTCGCCGTGGCTGCAGCAATGTGCTCACGCTTAGGAAGGGTGGTGACGATGGGGCAGGACTGCGTAGTGTGTCCTTTTGTTGCGCACGGGGTCGGTATGGGTCACAGCAACAACAGCATCCAGACTCACTGTCATTAAGTCAGTTCTACTTAGAGTGGCCCAATACGGCAGAATCGAACCGTCCCTTTGAGTTGGTGAGGCTGGAAACGTTTGCAGGAGTGGAGAGCTGATGGGTTGACCCACTGACTTTCCAGTTAGCCACTTTCATGCAGCAAGGGCTCCAGCTTCCCTACAGGGCAGAGGCAATGCTTACGGAAATATCAGTCAAGAGAGTAAACTATGAGTTGCATTGC
>NW_022111373.1:146365574-146366777 GCF_000313985.2 Echinops telfairi
CCCCCAAAAGCCCATGCAGGTGGTGGCCAGGCCTGGGGACTCTGTTTACAAATCATTGATGAAGGGATTGTGGCTTTTCCCCCCTCCTCTGCTCACACTTTTGAACTAAGAGGAGTGACACATTCCCCACGGGGAGGGAGGGGTACTAGGGGGGAGGGGGGCACAAGTGCAGAGGGGAGCCCACAATAGTCTTATTATGGGGCCCACACAAACAGGGGTGGTCCTGGGTTTATATTAACCGGTCCGTTAAAGAGGGACGGAAAGGCCGAGCGTGGGGGACAGGCCAGGCTGAGCTGCCAGGAGAGGCAAGGCTGGTTGATCTGGCCTCCAGGAAGGCCCTCCACCAAAGGGCTGAGCTTTCTCCCCGCACAATGAAAGGCCCTTTCCAAGGCCTGTGCTGGGCACAGCAGAGCTGCGGCCCACAGACTGCACCCTCTGAATGCAGTAACTGTCTCCTGCTCATTCCTGTACTGTGGGGGTAATCTCCCCTCCAGCCCGAGACATTAGGATTCTCCAGGAAAGCCACATAGATTACAGGATACTGAATCCCCTTTGTGCCTCCCTGTCCACTGCCCCTTCTGCAGCCCATGTGGAGCTTAAAAGCTTCAATCAAGAGCAGGGGGCTCGCCCGCAGGAGGAACTGGCCACTTAGGCCACCTTTGTGTGCAGGCAGCTCATTTGAATAAGCAGCATGGTGTCCCTGGCTCAGGCAGATGGCTCCAGAGGCCTGTTCCTGCAGCAAGTGCTGGGCCAAGGACACAGAGATCCCTGGTTCATTTCGCACTTTCATGCCACGCACACATTTCTTGGACTACCAGATTCCCCAATGCTGGACAGATAGGACCCCCGGGAAGACCCCTGGCTATTTAGTCCTTGTTCAGAATTGTCCTGATGTGAGATCGGAGACTTATTTACAGACTCTTCCCCCCCACCACCCACTGACCCCGCCCTGCAGCCTCCACCCTCCCGCCCCACCCTCCCACACCCGATCTCCTCTCGCACTCTTGTTCTCTGGCCTTGTCTGGTGGGGACGCCCACCAAAGTCACATATACATAAACAGCTAGAAAATTTCCAGGAGTCCAGGGAAGCTTCCCACTGGGGACCCGGTGCCAGCCACTGATGGTACAGTCCGCTGCAATGCTCATGAAATGAATCCTGGCCATCAGAGGTCTAACAAGCGCGTGCGGAGATTTAGGGCTGGG
>NW_022111373.1:146368753-146370460 GCF_000313985.2 Echinops telfairi
GAAATGGGTCCATCGCGTGTATGCCCAGCTGGGAACAGATAATAAAGTTCCGAGCTACCTAAGATTTTGTCATGGTTCCTAAAGGCTTTACTAATACAGAAAGCCTTATAGCATATAGGAAACTCCACTTGATTTCTCTATGATGAAAACAAAATGCATCTTGCATTGTTTCATAGAGAATGAGCTCTGGCTTAAGAATGTTAATTGACCCATCCTAATAAGTATTTTTGTTTCCTCTTCTCTCTTTCTGTCTTTTTCTCTCTCATGCCTCCCTCTCGATTTCTTTCCTTCCTTCAATCATTTTTTCCTTCCTTCTCCCTCATTCCCTCTTCCTCTTTCTTCTTTCATTTTTTTCTGTTCTTCCTTCCAATGAATAGCAACATTTGACTGCATCAAGTGCACACAGTGAAAAAAATTAATATAAAATGAACTCTGAGGGAATAGAAATAAATAAACTAATGAGAGTTTGAACCCACATACGTAAGTTTACATGTAAAATGAAGTCTCTACATCCTCGCCTCTACTCTGGCCATACCTCTTCCCAGGAAAGGAAACAGAAGTGACATTTCTGTGATTCTTGCTACATCGTATCCAATCATTCCACGTGCCACCCCTAGGAGGCAAAGCTGTAACCATTTCCTGACGCTCACCAATTCTCTAGGTCAGGATTTGGAAAGAGAGTACTTGTCACTGCTCCATTTCACCTGGGACGTGGCCGGACCACCAGTGAGGTCAGCATACCTGGCAGGATGTGGGCTGGACTCGGGTGCCTCCATCCGATCTGCAGGCTGCTGCTAGCTGTCAGATGGGATCCTAGTTGAATTTGCAGGATGGGACATATGGGGCTTCCACATAGTATCGTGGCCACAGGACTTGTTACAACATGTGTCAGGGCTCCAACGACATGCGATGTAGCTACTAGTCCTCTGCACAGGAACCTGAGTTCCCTCCTTCCTTCAATACCTGCTACCTTCAGCACCTCAACCTTGGCAATGAGAGGGGTTCAATATCTTCTCCGTTTTCCCTCTGAACACATAGGGTCACCCCCATGCCCCTTGGTGAGCTGCACTGCTTAGCACTTGTGACATGTGGTGTTTTCCAAGGAGGACTCCACCAATATCCCTTGATGACCGATTCCCCTACGTTTTCATTTCTTCATGAAGAATTAAAATCTGTTGTTACCGAGCCCATTCTGACTCATCATCATCCTATGGAATAGAGTAGAACTGTCTCCCAGGGGTTCTCAGGCTGTAATCTTTACAGAAGCAGAGACTGCTAACCATGCTGTAGGACCAAGTCCTGAAGCATTGCTCTCCCATGGTTCCCTCCTCATTAAGAAGTGGACTCCATTCCTCTTCATTTTGAATCTGAGCTGGTAAATTGCTTATAACGAAGAAGAAAAAAAGTGAAGCAGCCATGATGCCCAGTGATTCACAAGTCTCTGTCAAAAAGGCAATCCAGGTTTGTGGTAGTTACATGATTTCACGTCAACTTGAAGATATATAAAAGGGCAGGGGTAGAGTGTAGCCTGTCAGTCAGGTCAGCCTGATTGGGCCTCCTTGTGGGCATGGCCTTCTCATAAGGAGGGTCCTGGGAACCCCCTCCCCATCTCCCCTCCCTCTCCCTTCACCTTCCTGCTGGTGAGCCAGGCTGGGACCTGCCAGAGCCCTGGAGATGCGTGCCCCACCATTGGATCCACAAGACTTT
>NW_022111373.1:146371680-146373324 GCF_000313985.2 Echinops telfairi
TTTCATAGGGGTGGCTCGATTCATAACAGTAGCAAAATTACAGTTATGAAATAACAACGAAATAATTTTATGGTTGGGTGTCACCACAACATGAGGAACTGTGTTAAAGGGTCACGGCATTAGGAAGGCTGAGAACCACTGCCTTAGAAGGTCAATCCATCAATTTTATTCTTAGGCAAATAAAAGAAGCAATGTAGAAATGAAGGACAAACCATTTTTAATTGTATGAAGGTTATATCCATGTCCAGATTAAAGACTGCATTGCTCACACAACACGAAGAATGATTAAAACAATGAAAACGCCGTAAGCTATCATGGCACAGAGCGAAGAAATTGCAGAACCCTGGAGATAAAGGAAAAATCGAAAAATAATCCAGGGGTTGAAAAAGTGATCACGAATGATCAGGCTGGATCAAGCATGAGCCGGGTCTGAGTAGACGTGTTTTCTCACCTACATTTCTATATCCAGCTCTAGGAGTTAGTAATCAAGTGTGAAAGTGTTAGGTAGTTTGAGAGAGGGACAGGGGGCTGTCCCTCCCATGCCTGCAAAGGCCCCTCAGAGGAGGTTGTAAAGGCATCAGGGGAGCATCAAACACCTGTGGGGACCCCTCAACTGGGGACGCGCAAATTCAGGCCCCACGCCAGGTGGGCAGTACACCTGGGCAGCCCAAACTAGGGCCAGGCTCATGACCCTACCCAGGTGGACTGAGTACAGCCAATGGGGTCAACCAATACCACCAACCATGCCTCCTTAGCTAGAGGTTTGACATGCCCTGGCAGCAGGAACGGCCCTCTCTTTTATCCCACTCCTGTGCTAGTGTGGTGCCGCAGTCTCTCTGGTCCCAGGTCCCCTCGTGTGGGTGCACTCTTCCATGAGGTTGCTCATGTGCGGTTGTGTGCTGGTGTGTGCTCGTGTGCGGTTGTGAACCCCAGCGTGGCTTCCGAGAGACTTGACACGCTCCCCTGGAATAATGTGTATTCTTTTGAGACCGTAAAACCCGAAACTTCTCCCGTCCTTCATAAAAACCAACTCGAATTACAAATGGGCTTCGGCGTGAATTCTTTCTCATGGGAAGCCAAGAACCGAGGTATTACCCACTCGAGAAACCTCACACAAGGATCACAGAGACATTTTCAGGCAATCAAGATTGCAACACATCTGTACTTCTGCACTTCTCCTTTGGAACATGTACCCGTCCGCCCCCCAAAGTATGCAAATTGAGAAAGTAGAAGACCACAATCCAGAAGATAAAATCCAACCTAGGAAGCAATCAACTACAGTGAAGTCGCAGGATGACACATGGATGGGTCTAGAAAACAAAATAGTCTGCATTAGAGCTGGAGAGCGGAGCGGAGGGGTGGTATGGAAAATAATGCAATCCATCCTTTATTTCCCTCTTCTTATATCTCCTTTTCTTTCTTTCCTCCCTCCATCCTGCCCACCTTCCTTCCTTCCTTCTTTACACATTTCTCAGAGTTTTCAAATTTTTGCCAAGTATTGAACTGATGTCGTTGCCGTGGTTCGATGCTATCTGTCTCGCTCTGACTCCTAGCCGTGCTGAATGAAACACTGTCCGGCCTCACTCTCCTCCCCATCCCGTCCAGGCTTGAGCGTGTTGTGGCAGCCCCTGTGCCAATCCACCT
>NW_022111373.1:146373836-146376334 GCF_000313985.2 Echinops telfairi
AAGGGCCAATGAGAAATCAAGATGGGGCTGAGGTGAGCTAATAGGGTCCCATCACCTAATCTACATGAGACTTGATTGGATAATGCCCATTGGCCAGTCTTCCTCAAATTGCAAGGGAGCCTGATTTGTGACTGAAGTGAATGGTGCTTATAAAAACTTTGCTCTGCTTACTATTCTGCCATATTGTCCCTTTTTACTATCTTACGTGCAAGGCTCCCTTTGATGTGGTGACGAACTGGTTAACAGGGATGTGAAAGTACCTCTGAAGGAGGAAACGCAGCGACTTCAACTATCACCACACAAGCTTGCAGCACCGACGCATTTGCTCCTCCCATGCATTCAAGTGGTTATGATTTCTTTCTTTTCAACGCAGTTGTAGTTCTGACTGTGGAGTTATATCTTATACTATTATTATTTGTTGAATGAGTTTTATAAATAGAGCCATTATTTAAAATACGTGTGTATTGTTTCCACCACTAGTGTTACTAAGACTACAACTACTGACTGAGTTTTAAGTTTTCTTTTGTAGTTAGTTGAGCTTCTTAGGCTTTGTTTTAATTGTCAGTGGCCAAAATATGATCTGATGCATAATCATTACACTTGCAGCAAAGAAACACAGTCCAGTCGGGTGCCATCGTCAGAACCGTTGTTCTGTTGGAATTCTGTCTTGCAGTCCATCCATCTTGTTGAAGGTCTTCCACTTTTTCATGGACTGCACTAAGCATGATGTGCTTGTCAAAAACGATCTCTCCTGAAAACAAGTCCAAAGTATGGAAGACGACCCTTGCCGTGAAGGAGCATTCTGGTTGTACTTTTCCCAAACTATTTATTTGTTCTTTTGACAGTCCATGGTTCTTCCAAGAGGCAAAAGATGGGGCTATCTACTCCCATAAACAGTTATGGTTTTGGACACCTACAGGAGTCGCTATGAGTTGGCATCAGCTCCAGGGCAGTGAGTTTGGTTTGCGTTTGGTCTTGGTACTTTGAGTATTCGGCAACACCATTATTCAAAGGCATCAGTTCTCCTCCAGATGGCCTTCTTCATTGTCCAGCTTGCACATGCAGGTGAGGCCATTGCAAACGCCATGGCTTTGCTCAGCTGGGCCTTTGTTCTCGGGTGACACCTTTGCTCTTTAAAGCGGAAAGCCATCTTGTGTCACAGATTGACCCAAGGAGAAACACCTGTTAACTTCTTCACTGCTGCTTCCATGAACGTTGACTGTGGATTTAAGTAAAAGTCTTTTTTTGAAAGCTTCCATCATTTCTCTGTGTCATGATGTCACCTATTGGACCGGTGGTGAGGATTTTGGTTTTCTTTACACTGAGTAGCAATTTATACCGAAGGCTTCGATCTTCACCAGCAGGTGCTTCCAGTCCGGGCATCGCCAGCAAACAATGTTGTGTTGCCTGCACATCGAAGGTTGTTAGTCATCCTTCCTCCAATCCCGCTGCTGCATGCTTCATTTTGTCCAGCTTCTCAGACTGGCTCAGCATGTAGATTGGATAAGTATGGTGAGAGGATACGACCTCGATGCTTAACTTTCCTGTGACTCTCAACCATATGGCATGCACTTGTTGTACAGGATCTGCAGGAGCACAATAAAGTGTTCTGGAATAGCTTCCAGTGTCACGATAGCACACGACCTACCCGGATGCCACAGCATCACAGATGCATGTTGGGAAAGGGCTATCAGTGCTTTGAGATGACCCCTTACTTAGTCTGGCGATGTCAGAAACTTTTTACCCTATTAGGTTGTTTGAGTTCCTTTGTGTCTAATTGTTTTAAAACTACCTGGAATATTATATTTTATGAGGTGGTTGATGTCTAATTATTTCCAGGATGCATTTGATTTCCTTTAATTTAATAATAAGTGTCTTAACATGCTCTTTGTAAATTTGAAAACTTGAAATTTGTAAATTTGAAAACTGTGAATTAAGGTTATTAAATCTTCTGCGTTCATGTATTTATTAAATAATTAGTTTAGAGCCATAACATTTGAAAGGGTCTTTCCAGAATAAATAATTCATCTTTGTATATTCTATGAAATAGGGTTATAGTTGTTGAAAAAAAAGGAAAAGATAAAAAAAAGGAAAAGAAAAACACCCCAAAACAGCATGGATGTTGTAGCCCTAAGGCTATCCAAATAAGCTCCACCACTAAAATTTGATAAGTGAATTACCTTCGTTGAATTTCAGAAAGTAGGCAGGAATTATTGAGTGTATCAATTAACTTTACATTCTTTTTTTTAAAAAAAAGTCTAACTGCCCATTTGTCAGTTTGTGGTTCCCTCTGTGATTGTGGTGTATGTGTCCTTCTGTTTAGTTTGTCAAATTTTATCTGTTTTCATATCAAATATCTTGAGTTATCTGTTCTGTGTTCTCCAAGCATCTTTCTGTTTTACTTGCCACTTAGCTGAGATATCATAAAATGCACAAAATATCCCGGGGAAATTGGATATCCCCTTGCAGAAGGGCTGCGGGAAGGAGAGGAGCAAATC
>NW_022111373.1:146376434-146379454 GCF_000313985.2 Echinops telfairi
TGAAGAAACCTCGTTAGGAAACTGCAGTCTGCAGATGCACAACCTTGCTTGCTATAAGCAAACAGGACTTGAGGCACTTCCAGATGAAGGCCAAAGACTACAATCTTTATTGTAGTTACATATAAAGGAAACTCACAAGCATTGAGTTGATTCTCATTTGACAGGATAGAAGTCCCCTGTGGGTTTCTCAGATTGTAACTCTTTATGGGGAGTAGGAAGCCTAGTCTTTCTTCTGAAGAGTGGCTGGTGGTTTCGAACTGCTGATCTTGAAGGTAGCAGTCCAATGCATAACCACTACACTACCTGGGTTCCCTTATATAACGATAAAGAAGAAAAACTCACAATTAGACAAATAGATTAACATCGTGGTAAATTGAGATAAAATTGAAGTTGTTATGGATTTTATTTTACTTGGACCCACCATCAATGTTCATGGAAACAGGAGTCAAGAAATCCAATGACATATTGAATATTTGAAATCAAACATCCTTGCAAAAAAAATAAAACAAGCAAAATACAATTTCTTCAAAGTGTTAAAAAGCAACTATGTTTCATTACAGACTGAGGTGGGCCTGCTCCAAGTCAAGGTATTACCAACTACCTCAAATGCAAATGGAAACTGGGAGATGAATAAAGAAGATGTAAGATAGATACGTATTTTAAAATAATGTTGACTAAGCCATGCCCTTAGAAAACAAAACAAAAATCTATCTTGCAAGAGGTACAGCTACAATGTTCCTGAGGAAAGCAGATGATGAGACTTTGTCTCCTGTAATTTGGACATATTATCAGAAGGGATCAATCCTTAGAGGAAGGCATGATTCTTAGGAAAATAGAACAAAAAAATCAATAAAAGGAAGATCATCAATGCTGTGGTTTGACACAGGATGTAACCATGGGCTCAAGCATTGAGTAACCGTGAGGCTGACACAAGACCTGGCCCTGTTTCCTTCTTTTGTACAGAGAGTTCCTATGAGTTGAGTTAGTTCAAGGCCACCCGTCAAACAACAAAAATGCTAGGAGTCTACATTTCATTCAAAATGTGTCGTCTTTTATTTTATTCAAAAGGGGAATCAATAACAAATTATATATATATATATATATATATCCCACAAAACTCATAAATATATGTTTATAAAGGTTTTGAGTTATCTATGTGATTTTGGTTTATAATGTCTGTGTTCTGTTGGGTAACTTTTCATTGCAATATGCACAATACACACATTTCCAGTTGGCATTGATACATAACTGCTTCCAGCATTGCACACATTTATTGAAACATCTCAGTTGATACTCTTTCAATTGTGCAAGCCTTGTTTTTCACAAATGTCTTCAGTGTAACTTGTCCCTCTTCCTTTAACACTAGTGGGTCTTTATTATCGGTAACCACTTGGAATGATTGATATCAGTCAATTCTGTGTATCCCTTTCCATCTTATTTTGATGCTTCTTGTATCATTTTGTGCACAGAATTCTCCAGTATTACAACTGGAGGTTGGAATTATTTTCCTCAGCTCTTTCACCTTGAGCACACATCAAGCATGTTTTCTCTTTAGCATTCCAAATTCAGGCCTTTGTCCTTTTTGGCACATGGCTTTTCGAGCTGCCCTTTGAAACCTTCTGTTAATGCTCTGCTTCATCCTTTCTCCCTTCAGTTAGGAGCATATTTAAGACACCTGACTACAGACTTTGACGTTGGACATTTTCTTCTCATGTCTTTGGACAAACTTGTGCTTTCCTCATGTAAGATGCCTTTGATACCATCCGCAATTATTTCATGCATTTGGCTTCAAGCCTACAAAATTGAAAACGAGGCCGCAGTGCTTCAGCATAATGGGTTTCCTCTGATGTGTTTGGCCTGGTGTAAAATTAAGAAGCTGGCATTTGCTCCCTCCCTTACTCCTTGCTCCAAACTGTATCAGTTGTTCCCCAGCATCTCATAACTATGTTTCCAACAAAGATTACACAGATATTTCTGTCCAGCCACATGTCCTGCAGGGCTGTTCTGTGGTCTTCCGATCAGTAAAAATGTAATAACATTTTCACATAGTCAATATTTAATTCTGTAAATGCAACTGGTAGTTGTAATCTAGGTTATTAACCACACGGTGATTTATGATGGAGGGCAGACAGTGGCGGGGGTAGACCAGTAGGAAGGTCCTCTGGTGACAATAAAAAGGTTATAAATTTCATAGCTCTGCCTGAGAAATGTATTTATATCCTGTATTAAGAATAGCTTTTTATAAATTTTAATGATCCATGTTATTAATGGGGCTGTCATCATCACTGCTTATGTGAGTCTACAGACCTTGTTTTTTTTCTTTTATTTTTCCATCAGCTGAAAGTCTTGGGGAGAAAAAATAAAAAGAGCTCTTATTAGCTATTTGCCAAAAAACCCTTTAAGAGTTATAAGCCTATCATTGTTTCTCTGGACTGCTAAGCCTGTGAGGAGTAGTTTGCATAAAGTTTTATGACCAAGGCAAAGGTTGGACTAATTGGATAGAAAACAATTGGTGCTCTATCATGTTTACAAAAGCCAAGTCAATATGTAGAAATAAAACCAGGGCCATATCAAGAAGAGACATTTATATATGGAAGCTGTTCATCTAGTTGACTCCCTGCTCACTTGACTGAGAACCCATTTGTTCTCTAGAAAGTGTGAGTGTGTGGACACGCATAGGCACACACCCGAGTGGAGCTCAACATCCTGAAGGTCACCTATATCTCCTATCCCAGTGTAACTAGGTCAAGAAGGAGCACAAAGAACTTGTAACAAGGTAGGCAAAGCCACAAGAAGTCCAGGATACTCCTAGCACAAGCACTTGTGATTTTCAGTGTTTCCCACCTCCAGACATCCTGTTTGTTAAAACAAGGGGTTTACAAACAACTGCCAAACTTTCAAGGCAGGTCCTGAAACTTGGACCAAAGACTTTCCCTACAAAAATGTACTATGCTGGTTAATAGAAGGCTTCTATTTAAAATTTTTTGCTTGTTTCAACATGTTTCATTTTTTTCTTCCCA
>NW_022111373.1:146379554-146381596 GCF_000313985.2 Echinops telfairi
GCCCTCCGAGGACATTTATCCAGCCCACCGGGTGTTTTTGCCCCGTTTTGTTTTTTTAATTCGAAATAAGATATGTGCAGTGTGCATAGGAATTTGTTCATAGTTTTTTTAAAAAAACAACAACTATGGTCCAGCCCTCCAATGGGTCTGAGGGACAGTGAACTGGCACCCTGATTAAAAAGTTTGAGGACCTCTGGTCTGGATCATGCATCTGGTTAAACAAACTCCAATTCTTTGGACTTGAGCCAATAGTCTGTCATATGCCATTGGTCACCTGTCATTTGACCTACCACCTAACCTGCCGACAGTAGATACATTTGCTTCTTATATCACAACTCTGACCTACTGAACGTGGATTAATCAACATTTATCACATATATCACCTGATATCAACTTGTGGTATTCTGATTGATCTTATCTTGATAAGCTATTTGAGTTAGGAGACATCTCTCACTTAATTTCTGATATAAAGAACTTTTTTAAAAAGTGCCTACTTCTATCACAGCGTGAGTCACTGTCTTGATAATACATCTTTTTCTTTCTAGCTCCGCACCTCAATCTCCAGCAATCAGAATGCTCAAATTACAGAGCAATCTCACTGATATCACACACAAGTAAAATTTTGCTGAAGATCATCTGGCAGTGATTTCAGCAAGTACATTGACAAGGAAATGCCCAAAGTTCAGGCTGGATTCAGAAGAGGACATGGGATAAAGGTTATCATGGCTGATGTCAGATGGATCTGGGCTCAAAGCAAAGAATACCAGAAATATGCTGGCTTCTGTTTTATTGACTATGCCAAGGCCTTTGCTTGTGTGAACTATAATAAACTATGGATCACCTTGAGAAGAAGAAGTGTTCCTGAACATTTCATTGTGCTCATTCAGAATTTGTATAGGGATCAAGAGGCAGTTGCGTGAAGAGAACAAGGGGATAGTGCACGGTTTAAAACCAAGCAAGCTGTGCGTCAGGATTGTATCCTCTTGCCATACTTGTTCAAACTGTATACTGAGAAAATCATTAGAGAAGCTGGATTATATGATGAAGATGCTGGTATCAAAATTGGAGGAAGGCTTATTAACCTATAGTAAGCAGATGCCACAACCTTGCCTGCTGAGAGTTAGGAGGACTAGAAGCCCTTGCTGTTGAAGAGTAGGGTTGTAGCCTTTAGTATGGATTATAACTCAAGGTAAAGAAAGACCAAAATCCTTACAACTGGACCAATAGGTAACATCGCGAGAAACGGGGGAAGAAAAGTTGCATTTGTCAAGGCTTTCATCTTGCTTGGATGTACAATCAATGTTTATGGAAGCAGCAGTCAAGAGATCAAAATTAAAATTGCATTAGGTAAATCTCCTGCACAACATTGCTTTAGAGTATTGAAAAACAAGAATGTTCCTTTGAGGACTAAGGTGCTCCTGACCCATGCCATGGAATTCTCCATTGCATCATGGGAACATGAAGGTTGGACATTAACTAAGGAAGATCGATGAGGAATCAGTGCATTTGAATCAAGGTGCTGGGGGAAATATGAAAAGTAGTACAGACTGCTGAGAGGAGAAACCAATCTGTCATGGAAGAATATGCCCAGAGTGCCCCTTAAAGGCAAGGATGGCCCGACTTTGACTTACATCCTTCGGGTATATTTTCAAGAGGGACGATACCTGGAGCACATCTTGCTTTGTGAAGTGGAGGGGCAGCCAAAGAGTGAGATGCCCTCCAGGAGATGGCTGGATCCATGACTGCACTGATGGCCTCAGGCACAGAGACAATTGCAATAATGGCACTGAACAACAGCAACAACCTGCGGATTGAATACGTTTAGTGGAAGGATGAGACCCTCATATACCTTTTCTGATGTGAAACCACTCGGTACCTCCTTGTTCTGGTCACACAGCCTACTTGATGGCACGTAACAACAGCGTGGGCACTATATGAAACATGCAGGAAGTGTCCAAAGAAAATGGCCCCGATGTATAATGACTATATCCAAAAGAACTGTGCAAAAACAAAACAAACCAATATTCAGACATTTCAAGAGG
>NW_022111373.1:146381820-146383813 GCF_000313985.2 Echinops telfairi
AAGTCTGATCCTAGTCCATAAATTTCTCTTCAGACTTGCGCTGCCAGTAGGTAACATGATGATAAGTGGAGCAAACGTTGACGTTGTCAAGGGCTTTACCTTGCGTGGAGCCATAAGCAATGCTTAAGGACACAGCAGTGTAGAGTTACACAATGAAACAATCATCTCCCACAATGCCAGCCAGTGTAACATAATTCATCAATCAATCAGCTGAAAAGGAAGTTTCCATAGGATATATGTAGCCTCTTGACTATAGGAACACATTTCGGGTTACCTGCTCTCTCTGTTCACTTCCTAGAAACCCTGGTGTCGAAGGGCTTGTTCGTTGGGCCGCTAACAGCACTGCAGGCAGGTCACAACCACGAGCTACTCCATGGGGGAAAGATATGGCTTTCGACTCCCACAACGAATTATAGTCTTGGAAACTCCCGTCAGTTCCACCCTTTGGTTGCTATGAGTCAGATTCGACTCAATGGCAGTGAATTTGTTTTGTTTGTTTCAATGTTCACTTTGTACTTTTTCTATCATATAAGAAGGTTTTATAGCAATGCTTGTTTTCCTTCCCCTCATATATAAGATAACTAGTTCTGGCTTTGTGTCTCTAGCCAATTCATTTGCAAGACATTTGCTTACTCATTCTTGATTGCTTTTAGGTGGTGAAAGTCCTGTGCTTTCTCTGTACCCTGAAGAACATTGTCTTTTTTTTTAACCTTAGACGTTTAGTAAAATATCTCAACTCCTTAATTCAAATTAAATTCTTACACAGTTTTTGCCATGTTTTCTAATTATCGTAAATACTATGTTTTAACCAAGTCAGTAATTGAGAATATGATTCAGAACTCTAGCCCCCAGTGAGACCACCCAAGTGGAACACTGTCCTTTACCTGCTAGGTGCTCCTTGGATATTTGATGATTTGATTTGATCTCCTGGTAAATATAGATCCAAGAGTAGAAATAATGTATATGCACTAATGTGCACACAAACTTAGTTTGAGAAACAAACCGAGGGAGAAATGAAAATAAACATGAACTTGACAGACCTTAACCAGAGATTTTTCAGCGCTCCCTAAGTAGTAATCGGTCCTCATCATCTCGGCCATGGCATCTCTTTGGAGGTCAAAAGGCGATCACTTAAATGAATATCATTAGCTTCCCATCCAGCTCAAAGCTCTGGACATAACAGTCAAGACCTGGAATCCAGGAAATGTGCCAACACAGTGAGTGAGTCTCAAGGTTTTGATATATAGATTTTAAAAAAGCATGCAGGAAAGGCAGGGAGCATTTCAATGAATGCTTATCCTTAGAAGTGGCACCCAGCAACGGAATGCACAACTAAAATGAATGATTCCCATATGCTCCCACACAAGGGGCGAGATCACTTGCTGTCATCTCAATGGTTTGCTTTCCAATGTTTGGGCAGAAAGAGGGTGCACTCAACGTGCGTTATTTCCTTCAACTCTCCCCTCGGGAAGCCTCAAAGGGTGCTCTCCTCTCAGGTCCACGCACCGAGGCCTAATACGATGCCCTGAAAGACCACAGCCCAGAAGTAGCAACTGCAAGGAAGCGTGTTCATTTCACTCATCAACAACCGGTCTTTTATTCATTTATGTAATTTGTGTCAGAAAATGTCCCCCCATTTGTAGTGAAATTAAACCCAAAGTAAACGTACTGTTAACAAGTAGATTCTGCCTCACCTGGACCTTCTATCGGGTTTCTCAGACTGTGAGTCTTTGAGGAAGCATCAGAGCCTCCTCTTTCTCTCACCGAGTGACCGGTGGGCTTCAATCGACCACTTTGCAGGTAGCAGCCCCAAGCTTAGCACAAAGTATCACCAGGGCTCCTTAGTGAAATTAGGAGTGTGCTGATTAGTATAAGCTATGTTTCTGAGCCGACACAAGGCAACTAGGAACACCCACAAAAGGGCTTTCAGCTTGCTCTGAGGATCTTAGTGGGAATGCCTGCATTGGGGTATCACCACTGGCATGGCAGATGA
>NW_022111373.1:146385504-146386518 GCF_000313985.2 Echinops telfairi
TGAAGTGTTTGAACACATTTTATTCACATGTCCTGGTGGCAGCTAGCAATAGTAAGCACATATTGGAGCCAGAGTTTGTGAAAGAATACAATAAGTCAGAATTTACAGTTTAGCAAGGTAAACGTAATGGCTCGCCACTGGACAGTGGGAAAACAAGCTCAACTCTGTGGTATGAGAATTCAAATTTGAGAACCTCTATTATGTGGCTGATGACTATAGGTTTGAAACATTGTGAGCATATATCCAAATAAAATCCATCTTTAGAGAAACCCAAATAATTTTTATCAATATACAAAATTCACCATAAAAGGGAAAAATAATCTCTTGCCATAGGTATTGTGCTTTGTTAATTATTTTCAGCATGTTACATGGTACAACACAGTTTAACATTTGCTTCTCCTTTATTCAAACTCAGAGGAGCCCTGGTGGCATATTGGCCATGTGTTGTGCTGTAATCTGCAAGGTTGGCGGTTCAAATGTACCAGCTGTTCCACTGGAGAAAAATGGGCGTTTCTATTCCCATAAAGAGTTACAGTCTTGGAAAGCCACAGGGGCACTTACTTCTATAGGGTCCACATCCACTTGACAGCAAGTGAGTTATTAAAATTTAAATATTGAGCTTAGCCCTATAAAATAGGTCAGGGGGTCACAAATCAATGTTATTACTCTGGGATAATGGTTCTCCAATGTATTTGTTCTCACTCCATTTTGATTATTTACTGAGTGCACCGGAGCCTTGCACATACCAGTAGCGTCTTCGAAGGCCTGGCCCTCTGTTCTTAGAGTGTTTGTCACGGAGAGCTATCAAGGCGGTGCTATTCCTTTACCAGGCGCCTTTGTGGTGGAAATTGCTGCAACGCCATCTGCAAGAGGAACAGCATTTCATGTATAATGAAACAGAGAAGGTGTGCGGATGTCCATCCCCTTCCATTAAGAATTGTAGATACCCTTGTGGTAATAAACAGAACAACAGTATAACTTGCTGTTAGGTGCCATCGAGTCTGTCTCTACTCA
>NW_022111373.1:146387198-146401000 GCF_000313985.2 Echinops telfairi
AAAATATTTGATTTACAAATAAGGAATCCTACTTCGCGGAATTTAATTTATCACAGTAGGGTCTAGAACCAATTAACCACGATAAACGAGGGTTCACTGTACTTTGGGCATGTTCTCAGAAGAGAACAGTCATGTTTGGTAAAGTGGAGGGACGGCAAAAAAGAGGGAGACCCTCGATGAGATGGACTGACCTGGTGGCTGCAACAATGGGCACAAACAGAACCATTGTGAGGATGGTGCAGGACTGGGCAGTGGTTCATTCTGTTGAACACAGAGTTGCTGTGAATTGGTACCAACGGGACTACACCTAACATCCACAAAGGGAATACATGAGAAACAGTAAGAAAAGGCAGGAAGGCGGCTGCTCAGAAAGGAAATCACAAGGATGGGCAAGGTATTGTCTCTTTCCTCATCTCTAGGATGTTTTCTCAAGGTACAATTTTTTTATATAGATAAAGCTCTTTCTTATACACATATGAGTGTCTCCCTGGATTTGTTTCTACAGAATCATACAATTGATCAGCAATTCCTTAACCCAATGTTTCAGCCCAGCTCTTCCTTGCATAAGCCCCTGACAGAATCAAAATCGAGTCCTGCCTCTTGCTGTGGTCACGTTTTTGAATTTTTAAAAAGGAAAGAGCAATGCCGTCTTCGGTCCTCACGTCTTCTTTAAAGACCATCAGGGAAACAAAAGAAGCACCTCCAGGAGATGGTTTGACACTATGGCTCCAGCAACGGCTTCCAATGGAACAACCATTGTGAGGACTGGCTAGTGTTTCCCTCCTTCGCTTGCACAGCGCGTTGCTGTGAGTTGGCACCCATTCAACAATAAGGCGAGGGGCTGGAGAGTGAAGGACGTCCAAGAAATTAACGGGTGTGGAGTTTGGGCTGCCATATAGGAAGGAAGCAGTGAGTGATTCATAAAATGTGGTGTGAAATCTCTGATGTCAATTAATTGGCCACCCTCTGAGGAACCCTATTTGGATTGCTAACCACAAGGTCATCAGTTCAAAACCACCAGCTGCTCCCTGGGAGGAAGACAAAGCTTTCTACTCCCAGAAAGATGTAGAAACCCAGAGGGACAGTTCTACCTTGCCCTGTGAAGCAGGTCACTATGAGTCAGAATTGACTGGATGGTAGTAGGTTTGGATTTTTGGTTTGGCCTCTCTGAAGAAAAGTGATATGGTATCTATGGTATCAGTTCTAAATTTAATCTGTGTCAATATCTTATCAGAGGAACTGAAATGAAGCTGCTAAATATACATTTTAATTTTTTTTCTTCCCTCCTCCTGGTAGCAGGACACATTGATCTCCACATCTTTCTTTGATGAAATTGGCCTGAAGTGTTTGAACACATTTTATTCACATGTCCTTTGTGCATTTGAAATAGTGTTCCCTCTTCCTCCTCTTGCAGGAACAGACTGATAAACAGGGAAGCCTCTAATTGATGCGAATGGGGCAACAAGGTGGTCTGATGTTTACTCTGCTTGAGCCAAGAGTGCTTGGCTTCTTTTGGAGGGAGGCAATTATCAAAGGGTGCCTTTGCATGTCAATGAGTTTAAGAGCCTTCCTTTCTCCTAAGGCATTCCTGAAGCAGGGTATCAGACACACCCAATTTAGAGAATCAGCAGTAGGGATTTCTTGCTTAAAACTATTCATCTCCTATTTGAGTTTCATGTTCTCAGTGTCTTCTCACCTTATGTCCTTCCCTGCCAGCGCAGCAGTAACTGTGAGGCTCCTTAGAAACTGTGCTCTGTGTTAACTGGGTTGCCAGAAGGCAGCTGCTCTTTGAAAGCAGATTTTGCCCAGCCAGTGTAAGACTCTCACCTCCAAATAACAGGCCCTCCTCCTTGATCCTCCGGCACACTAAACCTGGCTGACAGCATTCCTCTGTATGGGCTCTGAGGGTGGCCCTTCCTGCCTCCCAGGAGCCTCCACAGCCCCAAGTATCACCTTCTTTCTTTTCTCCTTCGTTTGTTTTCATTGTGGATTTTGCTCTGAATCAGTGTAGCTCTGTTACCACAATCCGACCGACAGGACACGGAAAGACTTCACATGTACATCCTTGTCCCTGCCCCATCAGTGTAGAAGTAATTATTGGGCTCTCTAATGTCCTGGAACCAATCCACCTCATCATTAGGGTGTTGCCCTTGCTTTCAGCTATTGAAAGGAGGACATGAAGTGATGTCAGATTGTCTGACCTTCTGACCGCTCACAGCATCATCTACTGAACGCTAGGTCAACGGATGGAAAGCATACCTGCCTTCGCCTCAGGGAAGCCCTAATGTGGAGAGGGGGCAGGTTCGTTTAGTCCTTAAAATATCAGTGGGCAGAGACTTCATTGGCTTTATTTGCTCAGCCTCCACAGGTGATTTCAGAATAATCCTGGGATAATCTTGGCTGTGAGAAACTACAGTAAACTTGACTTGTGAAAATGAGCTGGAAAAAGAAACCAAGGCAAAACGACACTGTCAAAAATGTCCATTGGCACTGATTTGGACAACTTTCTCTAAATAGTAGTGGTTACACATTGGGCTGCTAACCACAAGTTCGAAACCACCAGCTGCTCCAAGAGAAAGAAATGGGTTTTCTATCATAAAGAGATACAATCTTGGAAACTCAGAGATAGTTCTACCCTGTCCTATAGGGTCATTATGCTTCCTTGGCATAGACTCAATTTGGTGGATATTGTATGTCATTTAAAAAATCCGCTTTGATTGCAATCATGGAGAGCCTTGTTTTTCTAGAAATTGATTATTAAGATTTCTTCCTGATTCTTAATGATGGTCTCACTACCTTTAGTAATCTTAGTTACAGGTAGCATGCCCTAGGGTGGTGTTAAGAGGGCAGTAAACTCATTTATAAATAAAACAATTCAAACACCTGGTAGGCTCATGATGAGTTGGAATCAATGTATCCACAGCAGGTTGAGTTTGATCATAATTTGGAGAGACCTGGTGGTACTGTGGTTAAAGAACTTGGCTATTTACCTAGAGATTGACAGTTTGAACCCTCTAGCCACACCACAGGTAGAAAGATGTACCAGTCTTCTTTGTTAGGTTTCTGGGGTGGGTTTGTGGTACTTATATATAATCTGTTGTCAATTTGAGAGGATTACGAGTGGGGTGTAGTTTAGCCTGTCAATTAGGTCGCATTTGATGACCTCATTTCGGGGCACTAAGGAGATAAACAGCTCATTGGAGGCAAGGCCCAGGCTCACTCCCTGAGTGACTCTCTACTTACATGACACATAGTGCTATGCTGATGGCCGTGAGAGCCCTAGACTTGGATGAGCCACGTGGAGACCCATGCCAGCACTGAGATGCCTCCACTGTCACTGGATCCACAAGACTATCCACCAACTGGCCTGTGATCTTTCTGCATTTGGCATTATTGCATGTGTTTCCTGAGTCTGAAGAGGACTTTAAAGATTGGTATCAGACATATGGACTAAAATAGGATTTACGGACCTGATCTGGACTGGGCTGGGATGTTTCCTTAATATAGAGTTGCTCTTTATGCAAAGCTCTTTCTTATACACATATGAGTGTCTATGAATTTGTTTCTCTAGTCTACCCAGACTAACACAGGCTTGTACCTCAGTTCTTGGCTTTGCATTCTGAAAGAAACTACGTCAAAGCATATTTTGCAATCCACGTGTGTTTTTATGAAGAAACAGAAAAGTTTCAAGTCTTACAGTTTCAAAAGGGCAAATGCTTTCTGAAAACTGTGCCAAGTAGTGTGGAAGCCATGCTGGGGTTCCCAACTGGGATGAACAACCACATGGAAAAGAGCATCCACACATATGGAACTGGGGCAGGAGGTGCCAGAAAGCCTAAAGCCCAAGAACCCTTGAGGCTAAAAGCATGTGGGCCCAGAGGCTGTGGGTCCCAAGTAGGCCTGGACCAGGCACATGGGTGCCCATGTGGGAGAGGGAGACCCTCACCCTCCACCTGCCTCTGACCAGCACAGGGTGAGAAAGCAAGGACTTCCCACAGCCAGGGTATTTCAGACCTATGGCTGGTGAGGTGTGGTTGATAGGATTGGTTGACCCTATTGGCTGAGTTAGGCCCACCTTTGTGATGTACCTAATGTGAGTGTGTCCAAGATATTGGGTTTACTTGGGCCTAGGGGACTTGTGTTTGTGCATGCTCAGTTTGGGGTCTTCATAGGTGTTTAATGGCTGCCTGAGTTCTTTTCAACCTATTCTATGGGGGCCTTTGCTGGCATGGGAGGGACAACCCCGTTGTGCCTACGCTAGCTACCTAACTTTCATAAAGGTTACAACTGGGAAACTTCAGGGGGTAGCTCTACTCTGTCTTATAGGGTCAGAGTCAACTAGAAGTCAATGGGTCTGAGTTTGGTCTGGATTTATGATTCCGTACTTCTAGGACACACTCATGTGGCAGAGGCAGACCCAAGGCCTGGAGAAGTAGTCTGGCTACCTTGGGTCTGCCATCTAGGAGGTGGGCCCAAGAGGAATGAGAAGCCCAATTCTTGAATCTCAGGCATGTTCACCAAGGAACAGAGAAGAGACATTACAGGACACAGACCTTCTGAAAAGTGTGTAGACGTGTGTTTGTCTCTGTCACAGATAAAGGCAAGTGGGGGCCACTGGAGACAGTTTTTGATGGAGAATCACCTATCTGTGAGACCAACTACAAGAAGTGTGGAGTGGTGGGCTAAGGCCGTCCTTTCTGTGAGATGGAATTCCTGGGCTGTACAAACATTAGCACCCTTGGGTACTAACCCAAAGGTGGGAAGTTTGAGTTTCAAGATAAAGTTTGGGCTCTCCTTCCACAAATTTAGCCCCCAATATCTTTATGCAGCACTGTCCTCTGGTGACGCATGTGGGGTCACCAAGGGCTGTTATCAACAGTGGTGTATGTGTGTTCTTTTTCTTAATAATTTTATTGACATATAATTCACATATCATACAATTAACCATTCAGTTATATCAAGAAAAGTTGTGCAATCATTACCACAATCAATTTCAGAACATTTTCTTCTCGTATTCATTGTTGTTAGCTCCTCCTCATTGCCTCCCAACTTCCCTTGCCATAAAGACTTACAATTTCAGAAATTCACACGGCCAATTCCATCCTGTCCTAGAGGGTCACTGTGTGTTGTCATGGACTCAATGGCAGTGAGGTCTTAGTTGTTGTTTGTTTGTTTCATTTTATATATAAAACGTCATATAATACATCAACAAACAAACTACGATGAAGAAAAACAGAATAAAACAGCCAAAAAGAAAGCAGAACATATTAAAAGCTAAAAAACTGTAAAATGGGTCAAAGGGAAGTCAAATGACAAGGCATACCTTTTCACCTAACAAGCCAGCCATAACGGCCTGAACAATGCTCTCTTTTTGATAGTAAGGCTATGCGTATCCCAGACTGTGGTTAGAGGGGGTCTACCAGAGGCTTAATCCATGTGTGCACCCTGCAAATGGATCTTGGTCTTTGACTGTCTTCTATAGATTTCTGCATACTGGATGTTCACAATTTAAGCCCTGAGACCATTCCCTCCTTTGGATTTGAATTTTACTATTTACAATCCTCAGATCACACAGGCTGGTGTGCTTCTTCCATGTGGACTAGTTGACGCCTCCTTTAGATGGCTGCTTGTTTAAAAACAAGATCCCAGAATGCCATTCTTTCCGATAGCTGTAATGAGAATGGAGAGGAGTCCAACAGAAAGTAACAAAGCTTTTCCCTCTAAAGGCAAAAGAAAGCAGGTTCAACTTCATTCTACAAGTGTTAAGTATGAATATATAAGTTGAAAAATATCTAGCTGGATGCACAGTCTCAGATTTGTGTTCTGTAGAAAGAATCAAAACTTTCCTACAACAATATAGACCTGACCCTGACAGGTGTCCAAGTCAAGGCAGGGCACCCAGAATATTTGGGACCTGCCTCACCGCCATCGCTCCATGCACTTTGGCAAATATACATAGGTTTCTGCAGGCTCAGGGTAGATTTATTCTCAGATTCACAAGCGGTGGAAAGTTCGCATGAGCCATAAATATAGATATGTGGGTGATGGTTAAATGGAAGAGTGCTTTTTATGGCTGTCATAAACATTTTTGAAGTGAATAATTGCTTTTCCATAAAAAAGTAAATATACCACTAACTACTGCAAGATAGTGAAATTGAAATATGTTTCTAAATAAGTGCATTGCTAAAATTATATTCGATATGGAACTTTCACTGTGCCGATTGGCTCTACAGAATCTGTGATAATGTTTGTTCAGCTAGTTCTTTAGTTCTATTGTCACTCTCAATGAAGCTGACATTTCCATGATTTGGATGGCAAAGGGGTGCTGGTTATATATAGCTGCTTGGTTCCATCTTACCTTCTTAGATGAGAATCCTTAAGATGAGGTATTGGCCTTCTTTTAATGAGTGTGCCCAGATAATGTTGATGTATCCCAAAGTTTGACACTATTGGTGTTTCATGATGGAAATGTAGCCTTCCAGCCACCCCAGGGGATATGCATATATTGTTATTGTTGTTAGGTGTCATATAGTTGGTTCCAATCCACAGTTCTGATGTACAACAAAACAAAACTTCACCCTGTCCTGTGCCGTACTCACAATTATTCCTATGCATAAGCCCATTGTTGCAGCCACTGTGTTAATCAAAAAAAGGCCTTCCCTTTTGTCAATGGTCCTCTACTTTTGTCGATGGTCCTCTACTTTACGGAACATGATGCCCTACTCTTGGGACTGATGTCTCCGGACAACATGTCTCAAGTTTGTAAGATAAAGTCTTGCCATCCTCGCCTCTAAGGAGCACTCTGGTCGTACTTCTTCCAAAACAAATCGGTTTGTCCTTTAATCAGTGCGTTGTGCCTTTAATATTCTTCTCCAACACCACAATTCGAATGCATCCATTCTTCTTAGGTCTGATGTAGTGTGTTAGTACAGGTTGACTAGAGAAACAAATCTAGAGACACTCATATGTGGGTAAGAGAGAGCTTTATATCAAAGAATAACTATATATTACGAAAACATCCCAGGCCAGTCCAGATCAAGTCCATAAGTCCAATATTAGCCCACATATCTGATACCAGTCTATAAACTCCTCTTCAGAGTCACGCAACACACGCAATAAGGGCAAATGCAGATATATCACAGGACTGTGGGTGAAAAATCTTGTGGATCCAGTGGCAGTGGAAGTATCTCCAGGACTCTGGCTGCCATCAGCATGACTCCATGTGGCTTGTCACCAGGAATGTATAGCAGAGAGTGAGCGAGAGAGAGCGGGGTGGCCTGCCTCTTCTGATGGCAGAATCAATAGAGAGGAAGTTCCCAGAATCCTCATGAGAAGCCCCTCCCACAAGGAGGGATCATCAGGCTGTGGTCTGATTGACAGACTAGACTCCACCCCTTCATTCTTTTATCAAGTTGACATGAAATTGTGTAATTACCACATGTATATATTACTTTATCCAAATTTGAGAATGATGGCTACCAACAGCTGAGATGCTCCTGATTGTCAATTAAATGTTCACCTTTCTCAGAAGACATTGCTTTCAGTAGAGCCTTGAAGAGGGCATGAGTCTGGGCACAGGTTAGCAGCCAGCACACTAGCTGCAGGAAAAAGAGGAAACTTGGATAATGTGTTCAGAAATAAATGTTCAGAGAAACTTCACTCTGAAGTAAGAACCCCGAATGAACAGCGGCAATAAGCACAATCTGTGTGGTGGTCATCCTCTGGGCCTGGGCCTGTGCTGACAGCTGGACCAGCCTCAATCCACAGCTCTGCGTAGTTCAGATGCTGAGCAATCTTGAGGTGTCCTTGCTATCCCAAGCAGCAGCTTCTAGCTGGAATCTGAGTATAAATGGGGGCATCTCAATCCTGGTTGACCCTATACATTTCCATATTCCCAAATCCTTTCAGCCTCTGTGTCATCAACTACGAGAAACTGGACACAGCCTCCTCGGTCAGCTGGTAGCTGCTCTCCGTATCTTTAAAAACAACAGCAACAAACAGTTTCCAGAGTGATGTCAAGTTGACTGTCCTAGCCCAGTCCTAGCCTGTCCAAGTCCTAGCCCAGTTAAACTCAAGTCCATGGATCCTAGCCTAGCCAAAGTTCTCTTCGGACTCCTGTAGCTTTAGGCCCATAATGCAGAAAGGTGAAGCAGAACACAGGGGAATCATAGGCTGGTGGGTGCAGGATTGAATAGATCCAAGGTCTTTGAGAATGTGGGGCCATCCCTTGAGGCAGACACAGAATCCAAACAAACAGGAAGGTGAAGGCCAAGAGACAGAGACAGAGAGGGGTCCCCAGTGTGTCTCTTAAAAAAAGGCCACTCCCTCAAGGAGGCAACATCAGGCTGGGATCTGATTGACAGATTGGACTCCACTCCAAGCACAGATCACACTTCTTCATTACGTATCAAACAAAGAGTAGGAAGAAATTGAAAATTCAGAAATAATATGATCTTTATTGCTCCCAGATTAATGTTTCCATTGCTTATGAAAAAATAATAGGACTCTCCATAATACAAGGTTATCTTTGATCTTGATCTTATAAGCGGTGTTCACAGGTGATACAGGCAAAAACTTGTTTGTTTGTTTGTTTTTCCCCCAATCAATGCAAAGTCTATTTGTAAAAAGTTCTCCCCAGTCGGCCAAAGCCCTGGAGGAGCTAAGAACAGCCCCTTTGCCACAAGTTCTTACAGCGACATGAGAGTTGCTTAGGACGCGCTATCAATTGCATTTGGAGTAGAACACTGCTGTGGTAGTTACATAGTCTGGTGTCAATTTGGGACTCCAGAGGATTAAGAGTGAAGGGGTGCAGTCTAGTCTATCAATTGGATCATATCCCATGAGGCCTCTGTGTGGGCATGACTATCTCTGGAGAATTCTGGGCAATCTGTTTTTTTCCTCCTTGGAGGTGGGAGAGACTCACTACTCACTCCCTGGAAGACACTCTACTGACAAGACACATGAAACTAGGCTAGTGCCCTGAGCTAGAGAAAACACATGGACCTACCCTGACGCAACCAGACATCTGAAGCCAGAGAAGCCACATCTCAGCCCTCCAGTGCTGAGATGCTGACGTTTCTTTTACATATGTGAGTTTCTGTAGATTTGTTTCTCTTGTCTACCCAGACTAACACAACTGCCTAATAATTCTTGCCTCTCTCTTCCTTTAAACACACTGCCACGGAGTCCATTTTAACTCATAACTACCCGATCTAGGGTTTCTGAGATTATAAGTCTTTACCACAACAGACAGCTTCATCTTTCTCTTGTGGAACACCACATGGGTTTGAACTACAGACCTTGAGGTTAGCAGTTGAATGCTTAGCCCATAATGTTATCATCATTTAATCTCCATATGAAATCACTCCAATATACATGCTAATCATGACCATGTTAAAGTGATGACAGATGGACGATAGACGATAGATAGATAGATGTCGTTGTTGGTGACCCTGTGAACAACAGAACACAGCACTGCCCAGTCCCGCATCATCGTCACAATCGTTACTGTGTTTGAGTCCATTGCTCCAGTCACCCTGTCAATCTCCTTCGTTACGAGCTGCGCCTTTTCTGCTGATCTTCAACTTTTCCAAGCAGGATGCCCCTTTTCAGGAACTCGTCTCTCCTGATCACATGCCCAAAAGACATGAGACAATGTCTGACTATCCTGGCCTCCAAGGAGCATCCTGCTGGATTGCTACATGTGCTGTGTTAATGAATTCTTGCACCAGTTGTATTTCTGGGGTGGGGGATGTATTATACATATATTTTGAAAGATGTTTTCTCTGAATATAAATGTTTAAGTTGACACGTTCCCCCCCCCACTCCACATGGATCTTTAAAGATGCTACTTCACTCTTTCCACACTTATGAAGCTTTCAAAAAGAAAAACTTCAGTCACTCTGATGTTTGGTTCTGTCTGTACCACTCCTTTATCGTTCTCTCTCTGTAGTTTCTTTTAAGATGACCTTTAGAACAGCTCTTTTTGTTGCACAGCCTTTAGGATCCTCACCAATTGGCATTCATGATCTGGTCATGATGTGAGTGTGTGATAGACTTCCTGGTGGTTAATCCCTTCTAATTCGTATAAGAAGGCACAAGTGGTGGGGTACCGATCCCAAAGATAAAGGATAATCCCCTGGGCTTCCATCCCGATTCTCTTTCTCCCATTCACTCTGGCAGAAGCACCTGTCATGGTGTGGGCTGCTTTATGGAGAGGCACAAGTGGCAGCCTCCTGATGTGATCTGCCTGCCAAGAGACCCCACGGGCGCGAGCTTGAGAACTCATCCCTTCTCAGCCCATGGGGGAGACGATTGCAGCCTTGGTCACTGCCATAATCGCAACCTTTTTGGCCCCTCAGGGGCAGAAACACCCTGATAAGCTTGTTAGGGAATCCTGGCTCGCGAAAATTTTGAGAAAATCAATGTATGGCAAGTCACTAAATGTTGAGGGGTTTGTTACACAGCAAAAGATAATTAATGCACGTCGGTTTCATGGCTCTTCCCATTTCTTCTACTTGGGATTACCAGAGGTCTGTGGGTTATCTCTTTTATCGAAGTTTGAAAGTATAAGGTGATCATTCCTGAAATTCTTTGTTCCATCTCTCCTTCCTTTGAGGACTCTAATTATATGTATATTTAACTGTTTGAATAGTTCCACTGTTGAATAATGCTCTGTTCATTTGTTCAAATACTTTAATTCTCTGGGTAATTTATTTTGCAAAGTTTTCATTACAATGTCTTCATATTCACTGTGTAATAGGTGGTAAATTGCTGCCAGAAAAAATTTCAACCGAAAATTTTTTTGGCTCCTACATGTCCAATCTATGTGTTTTCTATAACTTGTATGTCATCACATAGCATTTAGAATACATGGAATACAATGATAACAGTACCTTAGTTTTTATTAGTGCCGATGATATTTGTGTCAGTTCTGGACCAGTTTAGACTAACTGATTTTGGCCTTTTGATGATATTTCATATTTTCTTGCTAATTTTGCCTGCCCAGTCATTTTGTATTATATAGCAATTCTCATTCACTTCCAGATACCTTTGAATTCATTAAGCAGGGCTTAGAAGTATGGATCGGGAGACTTCATCATATATACATTAGAGATGTTGTCAGGAGAGAGCAGTCCCTGGAGAAGGACATCATGCCTGGTAAAATGAACGGGCAGTGAAAGAAAGGGAGGCCCTTGACCGGATGGATTCACACAGTGGCTGCAGTAATGGGCTCCACACAGGAACAGCTGTGAGGCTGGTGCAGGACCGGTCCGTGTTTCTTTCTGTTGTGCACAGGGTTGTACGCATCCCATGTGACTCAATGGAGGGCTCCTAAAAAAGAAGCATTGGTGAGGTTTGTTCTGTGGCGCAGTGTGTGGAAACCATTTGACCTTTATAGGTCTTTCTTTTAACATTTACTTGGAAGAACTCAAGCCATATTTTGTAGAAGAAATGGTTATCCTTCTTTACAGAAGCAGGACGTACCTGAGAACTTTACTCCAACACCCCATGAATTATGAGGTTCCCCCTTATGTGGAATAACAAGTTGCTCTTCGGTCTTTTGGGATGGTCCCTTCATCCTAGTCCTGGTACAGAAGGTCTGATCACCACTCTGGTGAGTACTCCAGGCTGTCCACACACGTCCATTGTTCTACCTTGGAGCAATGGTCTCGGTTCCTCTCTCCTGCAAACTCTGTCACCTTATTCTCCCTGGGCTCCATCTTCAAGAGCCTTTTATATTAAATTCAAAATTCTCGATTTTATTGTTCAATCCAGTACTCTTCATTCTGCACTGAGTTTAAGTTTAACTGAACAATAGGAATATGCACTCGTTTCGTTAGAATATATTTGTTTTGTTAGAAGGAGTGTCATGTCCGTGATTGGTGCACAAAGACAGCTTTTTTACCTGAGGTTTCAGGGTGCTAGAGAGACCCAGGCCTCTGGAGACCCTCATGTTGCAGGGAGTGTGCTTCTCCCCTGGTTGAGTATTACTTCACAACAAACGAGGACATCTCAAACTTCCTTCCTTTCTTACTGGAAGGCTGAGGCTGTGCGAGTCAGATTTGTGGAAGTCGGTGGAGAGACAGGACACCTTTAAGAGTTGGCTCCTTTCCTTGTGTGTGACTGGCAAGTCCAAACTCTATATGTTGGGAGACGGGAAGTGTGAATCGTCCAGAGTTCTGGGAAGATTTCTATTTATAGTCTGGAAGCAGAACATACCCTCCTCCGGAAAACTCCATTTTTGCTCTCAAAGCTTTTTAACTAATTGAGTGGGGCACACCCACATTGTGGAGGTCTCCCTGCTTTATTTAAGTGACCTGATCTATCCCATGGAAGACTTCCTAGCAGCATCTAAACAACTGGACACCACAGCCTGCGACTGCTGTTTGCCTTCCAGTCAATTCCACCTCCTAGCAACCTTGTGGACGAGAGCAAAACTGCTCCCTAGGGTCACCTGGGCTGTCATCTTTGGGGGGACACACCTCCAAGTCTTTTGGAGAATGGCTGAAGGAATCAAACCCATGACCTTTTGTTTGGCAGCGGGACACTTAACTGTAGTGCACCCAAAGGTTCCTTATGACAGTCCAGCCAACATAAAAATAGCCAACATAGGTAGCAAAAAGAAGGTAATGAGATGTTTATTGAAATGTGTTGTTTGTACATTTGGATGTATGCAGACAGATTTAGGAATAATTTCAATAAAGCTGTTATACCCATTTGGTCATTCATAAAAACACCAAGAGAAGCATTATCAATATTCATGTGTGTCCTATTTGTACTTCTATCTGCCTTTCTGATCTCTTATACTTGTGTTAAGTGTTGCTGAGTTTAGTCTTTCAAAACGTCTACAACTGGTGGATGAAGTCGTTCCCAGAGCAGGTTTTGCTTTTCCTATCTGGACTCCAAATATTTTGATATTTCACTACTCTACTTAGTTTAAAGATATTTTGAGGTATATGTTACAAGAAAAGTAAAGCAAAGGTATACTTAAAATCTTGATAATGCATTTATCTTTATTATATTAACCTTTTCCAAATTGTAGGGTTTAGCTTCTCCCATCTATCAACGTCTAACATAATAGATTCAATCATCGGCTCTAAGTTTATTTTAATTAGAACTTTAAGCGGGGTTGTTACATTAACACTGGCATTTATCCTTTGTTGAAACAGTCCCTGACTGATAAAACTCTCAAGGTATTTGTTGAGGGCATGGCTACTAAATCACCTAAATGGATATTATGTAGCATGAAAAGAATAAATCACAATAAAAATGTGGCCCTTTGAACATTATTTCTTACAAATATTTGGAAAAGTCAAGTGAAATATAATCTTATCTTCTGGATCTGATCATCATGGCTTACACTATTGTAACCAACCTGGTGCAACTGAAAAATGCTTGTGCATTTGAACAGCCTCCCTCTTAAAGGGTTTAGTCTTACTTAGTTGTGGCACCAAACAAGTCGGTAAATGGGGGGTGGTGACAGGTTCTATTGTGTCCTCCAAAGTACGTGTTGGACTCCTTGCTGCCCTACCTGTGCAGAGAATCACATATGAAAGCAAGGAGTCCTTTTGCTACGTTAATGAGTTCATATTAATGTTGGGGCTCTCCTAGATTTAATCACCGCCCACAGAAGTGGGTAAACCCACTTTCTCTGATGATAACAGAGACAGAGGAATCGCTTAGAGCAGGAAAGCTCTGCACACGGCACATCACTAGAAGCTGAATTGAACAAAGAATGACTTCCACCTAGAACTGTGGCCTGGATTGGAACTTCTACTCTCCCGAGTCAATAGATTTAG
>NW_022111373.1:146401684-146410292 GCF_000313985.2 Echinops telfairi
AGTTTCTGTGGATTTGTTTCTCTAAAGTACCCAGACTTACAAATACATACATGTGAAATTAGCACACCACAAATGTTAATATGTTTCATCATTATGCCGTGTGAGTACTTTGGAGAACTTGCCATAACCTGAAGTTTCCCAAGATGCTTTTTTGGCATCATCCAGTGTCAATGCACAGAGGAACCCATCCCTGAGCTCGTTACTGCTAGTGAAAAACAGGGTTTCCCCACATTACTATCAACATCGTGCTCAGTAAAGTGGAGGGCAGCCAGAAAAGAGGGAGGTCTTCAACAAGATGGCTTGACACCCTGTCTGTCACAGTGGGCTCAAGGCTAGGGAAACTTGTGCAGGGAGGATGGCACAGGACACGGGCGGTGTTTCATTTAGTGGTGCACAGGGTCACTCGGGTGGGAACTAACTCGGTAGCACCTGACAACCACAACTAGTCGCATCTCAGTTCCGATGAGGTTTTGCTGTGGAACGGTCCTGACTCTTGATGGGTGTTTAGGAACTTGCAATAGTTCCGCTGCTTCCTCTGTCAAGCAGCCACTCCTGTTCATTTCTAGAAGGTTAGTGGAGACCCAGTAGAATATGTTGAGGATGACTGACTACAGCAGTAAGGGTCCATGAATTCTGCCACAGCCAGGGAAGCACCATTGTGCTTAAACACGACTGATGTCCTTCCCCCGGAGCCCTTCTTGAGTGTGGACAGACTGAGGGCACTTACCTTTCTGAGCTTGGATTCCACAGCAGGGTGATGACAATGGCTATCTGAAGGGTGCTTCCAGGAGCACCGATCTACAGTAAACAAAGACGCTTTGCCCTCAGATTTATTCAAACACTTGTTTTTCTTTATGTGCACGGTAGTGGCACAGCAGAAAAGGGAGACTGTTTGACCAGATGGGCTGACACAGTGGCTGCATAGATGGGCTCAGATAGGAGGACGATTGTGAGGGTGGCCCAGAAGGAGGCTGTGTTTGATTCTGCTGTACATAGGGTCGTTATGAGTCAGAGCTAGCGCAAGGGCACCTCGCAACCGCGTACGAATCACTACCCATCCCTTGCGTGTTTCGGTGATGCCGAACTGGTTTCAAAGGAGCTTCTGGATGCAGGCAGACTTTCAAGAAAGACCTGGGATCTCCATCTGTCAATCAGGCCATGAAAACCCTAGCAACCGCAGGGCTCCAATCTGCAGCCCATCACGGAGATGGCGCAAGACTGGCAACATCTCCTTCCATGGGGGTCGCTATGATTCCGCGGTGGACTTGACAGCCGCCAACCGTGCTCAACATTTCACACGCAGGGAGAGAGAAGGTGAGCTGCTGCACACGGTAAATGCCGGTCTTTGGAAAAGCAGCAGCTCTCCAAGCGCTGAGTGGACTGCGGGAAAGAGAGGGATTGCGCGCAGCCCTCGGTGAGCCAAGCCAGCAGGCCCATTTGCGTGCCTCATCCATGAAGCCGGAAGGGGGTAAGAGCGTAGCCTGCCCCTGCTCTCTCTAGTCTAGTCGTCTCCCCTTCTCCTCCTCGCCATTTCTCAAATGAAACTTCGCCGCCATGGGCTTCATCGATCATGATGGGCCAGCAAACCACGAAATCGGTTCCAGTGCTGGGCCATCGCCGCTCGCTGGACTGCGAATGCAGAGACGCAGAAAATAAGCTCTGCCTCTGACCCTTCATCAAGCGAAGGCGCCACGCTTTCATAAGTCTTCAACTTTCTCCTCTTCGCTAACAGGAGAGCGGCGCCATCATATTGTTTAAGCAAAAGTTGATGAGTTCGCTCAGTGGGCAAGCCCGTCCGTATTTCTCACGGAACATCTGCTGGGAATGGATCTTCAGGTTTTCCTCAGTATGGACGACCCTTGCTTGTGCCCACACAGCCACTGGTCACACAGATGACAATGCACACAGCACATCTTTGCTATAACCCCAATATGCATTTCCCACAAAGTGTTCTCATTAAATATATGCATCCTCAGCATCCCTCGTGTGCAATAGTTAAGAAACGTAGTGCCTTATTCTGGAGACGTACTCTCTACCCCCAAATGCCCTGGTGGCAGATGCATGCCGGCGAAATTCAAAGAGGAGGCAGAGAAATACTGGGGAGTGTCCCTAATCAACCAACAGTCTTCAGATTTGGTGCCAGCCTCGTCTCTGTTGAGGATCTAAGCATGAGCTGTCCAACCTGGCAATGATTTTCTGATTCACTCTGCCAAACCCCTTTACACCCCCCTACCAACGCCCCCCATTCTCTCTGTGCTCTGGACACGAGTACATTGTGTTGGCTCTGTGTACAGACTTGTATGAAGGTATGACTACCTCAGTGATTGAGGTTGTTGGGGTTCAGAGTTCAGCCTTGGGCACAAACTGTGCAAGAGCCAGACATGATCATACACAAAGATGCCTGGACCTCCAGGTCGATCAGACTAGATCACTTTGGCTAAGCTCAGTGTCCTCAGTCTTTGACTATGGTGCCTCTCGTGGGCAAGGCCCAGAGTAAGTTTTCCATCATTCTTCCCTTACCACTGCTGTTAGAATAATAGCAGACATGGTCAGGATATGTTCCTTAATAAGTGTTGGCTGGTGTGCTTAATTCCCAGCAATGGTGCGTAGTCAGTGGCCATTGTTCAGAGGCTCCATGCATGGAGGCTGTACATATTACTCAATGGTAACCCAGTGGGATTAGAATAATCCAAGCAGGGATAAGCGGCAGTTGAAGGAATGGATACATGAAGGTGGTTGTTATTTGGTGACTAAGATACATGAAGGTAACTGTTGAGGGACTTCCATACATGGTGGGGTCATGGCGTGAGGGCTGAATCTAACCTCCTCTATCTTCAGTATGGAGGCCCCACAAAATCAAACGTTCTCCTATCAATTCAATGCTGACCCATAGCGACTTCCTGTGTGTTTCTGAGACTGTAACTGCTTGCAGGAGTAGAAAGCCCAGAATTTCTCCTATCTAGCTACTGGTGGTTTCAAACCACAGACCATGAGGATCACTGCCCAGCACATAACCACTTCAACAACAGGGGTCCTCCAGTATGGAGAAGGAAAATCCAGAGTCATACCAGCCAATAGCTGATTGATCCCAGGGAAGTGGGCAGAGTTGCACCCACTCTCCAGTCTTCTTTTATCATATTCTGACATCAACCATTCTGACCAAATAATTCTACATCTCTGCGGGGTTTGATAATTCTTTGCAATAGCTACACAGAACTCACGGCCAACACTCACATTTATGAGGGTTTATTGGAGAAGTTAACGGGTTACCACCAGCTAAGAGCAGAAAACATTAAAGATAAGTCCTTGGTGCACACCCATCAGCCAAGTCTCTCTCAGCCATGCAGTCCCTTAGCATCTGCTTTCCTCTGTGGGATAGGAAGCCGGTTGTCTCTGTCCCACTGCTCTTCTGTGCTGTCAAGTGGCCTTGCCATGGCATGGCATTCAGCTGTCTCTTCCGGCATGGCTCTAGGATGTGCTCTGCTGGTGGTTCTTCTTGAGGAGTATGGGATTCCTCTTCCTGGTTCTGAGATGCCTCTCTACACACATAGGATTGTCACAGTGACAAATGTTCTTGCTAGGGTTCTCTGCACATTCTCTTGTATGCTCCCTTCCAGTCACTGGGCAAATCTGCTGGACACAAAGTGTTGAAAAGCAAGGGTGTTACTGTGAGGAATAAAGTGTGCCTGGCCCAAGCCAAGACATTTTCAATTCATATTCATGGAAAGTTAGGCACTGAAAATGGAAGACAAGAAGAATCAATGTGTTTGAATTGTGGCATTGACAAAGAACTTCGCAAGTACCATGGACTACCCAAAGGACTAATCAATCTGTCTTGGAAGAAGTGTGACCAGGGTGCTTCTTAGAGGCAAAGATGGTGGGATTTCATCACTGGGAGAGACCAGTTCCTGTAGAAGGACATCATGCTTGATAATGTAGTGGTACAGGCAAAAATAACAATGGGATCGATGGACACAGTGGCTGCAACCATGGGCTCAGGCACCGGAATACTGGTGAGCATGACTCAGGACCCAGCAGTGTTTCAGTCTGTTGTGTGGGTCGGAACAAACTCGATGGCACCTAGCTACACCCAGTCACTTGGGTGGAACTTTCAAAGACTATGGAAGGAAGGCCATCCTAAGCAAGCTCCCGTCACCACCCACAGAGACAGTTGTCGAGTCACCTGCACATGGAGGAAGTTGTTGATGGCCTCCGTACATGGAGGTGTGTGGGTACCACTCAACGATGACCCGTTAGGATCAGAGGGGGGCCATCGGAGATCCTCAGAAATGGCTTTACTCTAAATTCTTAATTAAAGTGGCATTGGTTTTCCTGCAAGACAAATTAAAGGGAAAAATTTGGCGAGGCAGAAATAAACATCTTAACCATAACATTGAATTACAGGGAAGAGGAAAGCACAAAGACAATCTTAAGTGCCATGACTATAATAAAGATGAGTAATTAACAATCTGAGAGGAAGCTTCCATCTTGGTCTGCGACGATGCAGAGAGAAACTCAAAGACTTGCTTAACCAACTGTTAAATCAACCGAAATTGTTTTTAATTATAGGCCTCATTTTACGACAACTTTCTAACTTTTTATTCCCTGTGCTCCAGAAGGAGGGGCCGGAGATGGCTTTCCTCCCATCTGTTTCCATGCTATCAAACAACACGCTTAATGGAAAGCACCTCCATGGTTCCAGTTGAATATTCTTCTTTTAAAGTTCAGCTCTACCCTCATCCATGAATTTCCAAGGAACACTGGAGATACATTTTAATAGAAACAGAACACTCTCATGCTGGGAGAGCAGGGGAGAACTGATACTCAGAGCACGGGGTGCAATGATCCTATTTATGAGGCAGTTTTGATTTTTTTAAGCAGCAGGTCACTCTGTGATAATGGAATGGGGTCCAGGCACTATAAGCACCTCCATTCATCCAGTACTGACTGACCCTGTCCCCACACTGTGTCAGGTACTAGTTTACATGCAGGGATCCCTTAGAAAGGGATCAGTTAGAAAGAGATCCTAGAGCCTCAGATTACATTCCAAGCAGGGTAGAGAAAATAGAGAGTCATTAAGCCAATATTTCCTTAATACTATCTCTTGACTGGAAGCCCTGGGGCATCATGGTCATTCACTGGGCTGCTATTCACAAGGTCAGGAGTCGAAAACCAAGTGAGCCGCCTCTCTAAGGGAGAAAGATAAGGCTTGCTATTCCCTTAAAGAGTTACAGTCTGGGAAACGCACAGGGGGCAGTTCTACCCTGTTGAGTATGGTTGCTGTGAGTCAGAATGGAATACTTGGTAGTGAGTATAGTAAAAGAAACCCTTGAATTTCATCTTGCTCAGATATGGCCCAAAGCATCGACTTGCCTTTCATTCCATTCCAACTTAAAGCAACTCTATTGGGCAGAGTAGAACTGCTCCTTAGCATTTCAAAGGCTATGCAACTTGACTGGAGCATTTACTTAGCATTTCATTTCATTTTATTTTTAAATTATTTTATTGGGGGCTCGTACAATTCTCATCACAATCCATGCATACATCCATTGTGTCAAGCACATATGTACATTCGCTGCCCTTGCACTTAGCATTTTAAATAGCATCTTTACTGACACCAACAGCCTCAAGTTCCATAGGACACGGAGTTAGTGATTTTGATCGACAGACTTTTTCGTTAGTAGCCCAATGCTTAAGCTACTTTGTCATCAGGGCTCCTTATAGCCCAAATCAGTGAGCTATAATAAGGAGGCGGGTCTTATCCTTGACCTTGAAGGGAACGTAGGGTAGGGATGGAAACCAAGGAGCATAGAGAGGTGAGTAATTTCAGCCTCCAAATTTTCAAGTCCACTGGGGCAGGGAGAAACCAAGCAGGCCTGCTCTTATGTTCATCTTCATATCGTGTATTACCTGTGGCCTCGGACCTTGGGGTCACGTCTGCAGCGCTGTGCTGCACAGTGTTCTGCTGTGATCTGCACCACTTTCACTGGCTGAGTTTTAGAAGCAGATTGTCAGGCCTTTCTTCCTAGTCTGCATTCGTCTGGAAGCTCTGCTGAAACTTGATCTTGCTATTACTTGAAATAATGGGTGCCTAGCTTTTAGTAGAGTATCAGAGCACCATGTAAACCATCCCAGTTTACATGACAGGCAGGGAGTAGTTAGAAGAAAGAAGAGAGTTTAAAGTAGATACATAAAACCAGGTAAAATACATACTTAAAAATAACCTTCTAGTGCCCTGGACGAGGAGTTGGCTCATTGGACTTCCTTACAAAGCTGAGATGACTGTGTGCAAATTGCAACCCTCTGCCCTGGAGGAGGCACACAGGCCATCTTTGTGCACACTCCCTCGTCTGTCTTGGGCATGCTTGACATTCACCCACTAGTCCACGGCATTGTTTGAATTAGCTCCTCGTGGTACCTGGCTCATTTCTGATTATTTCCATCAAGTACAATCCCCTGCCCGGAGAATCTCTGTTGCTGTTGTTAGTGTTGATTTAGTTCTTCATTTGTTCCACTCAAAGTAGTTCAATGATCTTTCTTCATCAAAATATAATGACAAGTTTGTTCCTTGGTCAGGAGCTCTGGTGGCATGGTGGGTAGGCGTTGGGCTTCTAACTGGCAAGGGAAGCCTTTAGAAACCACCAGACAGACAAGGCTGTCTACTCCTGTAAGAGTTACAAGTTCACAGGGGCCAGCTCTATCCTGTCCTATAAGGTCACTATGGATCCACATCGACTTGATGGCAGTGATTTTTCTCTTCTTGTTATACTTGTTATTCTAGGATATTTGTGCTGATAGCACAAGGAAAAATAGAGTCTCCAATCTCAGTTGAAGAAATGCTTTTGTTTGACGCACAGACACTCTTGCTTTTTCAATAGCTCAACTTCCTCTTCCTTCTAGCCCTCAGTTGCCTCCACCTCTTATTCTCATGGCCTTATCTCTCCCCTTTGTTTCTTTCTCTGCCTCTATTCCTTTCCTGTCCCTCTATTTAGCTCTCAGGAAGTCATGATGGCTGTGGCAGTTACATAGTCTGTCAACTTGAGGAAGGAGTGGAGCTAGCCTGTCAATCCAGTCACAGTTGATGACCTCATTTGGAGGCACAATGGAGATAATGGCTCACTGGGGGCCAGATACACTCTATCTCTGCTTTGTCCCTCTGTTCACAAGACACATAGAGCTGCACTGATGGAGCCAGAACTCTGGAACTGGAGAAGCCATGTGGAGACCCACACTAGTGCTGAGATACTTCTACCGCCACTGGGACCGCAAGATTTTCCACCCACTGGCCTGTAATCTTTCTGTATTTAGCATTACTGCATGTGTTACGTGAGTCTGAAGAGGAATTTATAGACTGGTATCAGATGTATGGGCTAATATTGAACATATGGACTTGATCTGGACTGGGCTAGGATGTTTTCTCAAGGTACAATTTTTTTTATATAGATAAAGCTCTTTCTTATACACATATGAGTGTCTCCCTGGATTTGTTTCTACAGAATCATCTGCCACCATCTGCCCTGATGGAGGCACGGACTAACACAGTGGCACAATGGTTAAAGCCTGAGCTGTGTATTGCAAGGTCAGTGGTTCAAGCCCACCAACTGTTGCTTTCGAGAAAGATGAAGCGGTGTTCTTTTGCAAGGTTTGCAGCCTTCAGAAACAGGCAGGGGAAGTTCTGCTCTGTGTTTCTAAGATGCAATTGGCTCATTGGGAATTCTGACATTTCCCCTCTTTTCCCTCTTCTTTTTTGTTTCAAAACAAGCCACACTCCACACAAGTCGACCACTTAGCAGCCACCTGATAAATGAAGAGAAACGTGATACCGTCGTGGGTTTCACACTTCTGAGATCCACAGTCAATGCCCACGGAAACAGCAGCCAAGCGAATCACAGCGTGAATCTGCTGCAAAAGACTCTTTAGAAGTATTGAAAAGTAAAGATATATATATCATTGGGAACTACTAATGCTTTTGAATTATGGTGTTTGAAAAGAATATTGCCGGAAGCACGGTGCTTCTGCTTGGGAATCAGGAGAGCCAAACTACCCTTGGAAGTGCAAAGAGGAATAGCTAGTCTCCTATCCCTATCGTTAGGATGTGTTGTCAGGAGAGGACAGTCCCTAGCAGAGGACCCCTTCTTGTCCGAGGGTCAGCAGGAGAGGAAGACCCTCAAGATGTGGGTTCACACAGTGGCTGCCCCAGTCGGCTCGGCCAGTCTCAGTCGGGAGGATGGCGGGAGCCTGAGCAGCATTTTGGCCTGTGGAACGTGGGTGGTTATGAGTTGGAACCCCGCTGAGGGCACCTCACTGCAACACGTTTCACCAGCTCTGAATTGTAAGTGTAAACTTGGGGCAAAATATTTGCCCAGTTTAACTTATGACTTTTTAAGGAACATGCCATTCATGGTAACACTTACACTTAAGGAATGCAAAAAAATATAAATCCTCCAGTAATTGCCCAATAGGTTACCCAATGCACACTCATATAGTTATAAAGGCAGGGCATTATTCTCCATGCAATAGTAGAGTTTCCCCAAACCAGTTTGGATTTCTATGAATACTTCCCAACACACACACACACACACACACACACACACACACACACACACAC
>NW_022111373.1:146410392-146425260 GCF_000313985.2 Echinops telfairi
GGACAGACCATTCCTGAGACCTCACACACACACACACACACACACACACACACACACACACACACACGTTGATTTAATTAGCATTCTTTTCCACACACTCCTTTGAATGTCAAACGCTGATTAAAATAATAACAATTCCTGTTTGAAAGGATATTTGGTAAACAAGAGCACCATGATCCCACCTTTATGGGATCCACTTGCATCATTTTGAAATGTGAACGGAGCCTTCAACCCTCAGATTTCCTTTTCTGGGAGAAAAAAAGGACCCAAAGGCTTGGCACTGTATCATGTTGATAAAAATTGATTTCAAAAGAACCCAACACAGCACTTTCTCAAAAAGATACCACGTAAGGCGCTGTACTTGAGGCACCTTTTTGCTTTTGAAAACCTCAAAATGGTTTAGGGATTCACAGAGTTCTAGTAAAATGCATGTAAATCTTGGGTCGACAGTGGGCAGACTCATTTGAATGCCATAGCAGCAGGAAGGAAGAGTGTCTCCTTCACACCCAGGGTGAGTTTGCTTCAGGCTTGGACAGACTCCAGGCCAGTTGGCACCAGAGCTGAGCATGTCTGGTCCCCCGGGGCCACCCACCAACCTGAACCACCTCTATCGGGCAGAGCCAAGGGAATTGACTCAGCCAACGGCTCCGTGGCTGAAAAGGGGTTAACACACCAGCCAGCACCCGAAGCACCTTTAGATAATAAAATAAGCCATTAGGTTGAGGAAAGCATGTCAGGATGATTTACAGTGTCACCTTAGAATCAATGATTCCGTCTATTATGAAAAGTATCAAGAAAGTTTCCCAGGTGCAGCTCTTTGCTGCAGAGTGTCAATTTGTTGATTGGACACAGTTACGGGGTCACTGTCTCTGATGGAGCTCGGCCACTGGGCCCGGGAATCTTATTTCTGTTGATTAGAGCCAGTTCGACCCACAGCTGTGAACCCTAAAATAGAGGCTTTTACCCACTAGTATCACCTGCCCAGCACAGGTTGGCGGCCATAATTTCCTCAATTTACCCTGACCCTCTGGGTGAGAAATTACTGACAACATTCTAGTAAAAGTGGATTTTTAAAACAGAACCAGGCAACCCAACAAGACAATGTAAACCTTTTCTAATATTTGGGGCTTTTACTCTTTCTTAGGATATATTTGGAGACATATGGGAGAGAGCTAACTGAGGAAAAGTGTTACTATTTCCATTCCTTATAATCCAAGTGACTCGAAGCAGGCAAACTAAAGAAATGATGCCCTGAAAATGTGGTGCTGGAGAAGCATATTGAAATTCCCAGGGCCTACTAAAAGGACATACCAGTCTGTCTTGGAAGAAGTAAGGTCTGATCATTCTTTAGGGGCAAGGGTGGCAGGACATGTTGCCTGGAGAGACCAGTCCTCGGAAGAGGCGGCATGACTGGTAAAGTGGAGGAACAGTGACAAAGAGGAAGGCCCTTTAGGAGATGGACGGATACAGTGGCTGCATCAACGGGTTCAGGTCTTGGCACAATTGTGAGGATGACGCAGGACCGGGCAGTGTTTGCCTAGATCGCTGTGCATCACAACTGACTAGATGGCCCCTAAAAACTGTCATCAGAGCAACAAATGATTAATTAGAGCTTTTAGGCATCTGCCATCCATGATACATTTAAACGTCAGCAAAGATAGAAATTCCTGATTCCTTCCACAGCGTCACATAGCGAAGGTCTCCAATCCCTAAACACCCCTTTCCCCCTCCTCCTATGCTCAAAGGGCATCACTGCCCCGACGTCTGCTTTGAATGCCAACCGGGGATCTGCACACAGTTTCTGTGTTGCTGCCCAAACCGCAGCTATCCTATTCTGGAAAGACAGTTTGGGAACAATTGTTATTTGTTTCTAACCATACAGTTAGCTTGATAACCTGATACAGGCCTGCACAAAGTATCTTTGCTTAAATTCTTTCTGCCACCACACACAGGTTCACCATTTCTGCTCACCCTCTTTTAACTGTAATCCCCTCTGACTCATTATTTAAGTCTGAAAAGCAGATAAAGCCTTTCTTCATTTTCTTAAGTGCTGGAAGGACTTACGCTCTTACCCGAGCCTGCTGCTCTGCAAATGTGCTGAGTAGCCATCTCGGGAGAGCGTGTGCCAAGAGAGCTCAGATATTTCACACGAGTCAAGGAGCTTTTGTGCTGAGATTGCAAACGGGCCCTCCTCTTACTGGCCTTGTCGTCCTTGGCCTGGTGGCACAGGGATTAAGCACTTGGCCTGTGACCACAGGGTCCTGATGCAAACTTACCAGCACTCCACGGGAGAAAGAGGCAGCTGTCAGCCCCTAGAAATGTGTACAACCTTGGAAACGGTGTGCCATAGTTCTTCTCGGTCCCATAAGGTGGCTATGAGTCAGACTCAAATGCAGGACAATGTCTGTATTATTGTTTGTTTGCTTTCCATTGTGATTTAAATAGCACGTTCACTCATGAGAAGGATCAGATGGGTCCTGTTCTGAATCAGGAAGTAGTTTATCTTCTGTTTGCTAAAGTTCATTGTTGAAATCCCAGTACAAAACTCGAATGGCTATTTTGTGTTCCGTTGTTAGAACAGACATCACAGTTACACCCTGAAAGATGGTTAGGATTTAAGTGGTAAAACTTGCCAGTAGCCCTGCTGGCAAACGGGATAAACGTCCACTCCATGGGGTGGAGAAGTGGCAATCAGTTTTCATTCACCAGGGTTGCTATGAGCCGGAACCACACCCATGACAATGAGTTTGGTTTGGTGCTAGCTTAGCCTTTGCACGCAACCCTCACCCACCAGCAGGCGGCCTTCACCGGCCTCTTTCAGAGGTAAGTAGACTGTGTACCCAGACCCTCCATTCTACATCTGGTAGGGGGATTCTTGTTCTTCTTTATAAAACAAAACAAAAAAACCCATAGCGTCTGTGCTGGCTGCTGTTGAAAATACACACGATACAGCAATGCGACAGTTTTGCATACACAATTCAGTGACCTCGATGACAATCTTCATGGTGCATCACCATCCTCACTCTGTCATTTGAAAGTGCTCCCTCCTCATGCACAGGAGCACTATGCTCCCTGTGGTCATGAAACTCCAAACAAACTCACTGCCATGCATCAGTGCTGACTCATCATTGCCCCCCCCACCCCATGCATTTCTGAGTCTCTGACTCTTTATGGGAGTGGACAGCGCAGTCTGCAGTCTTTCTCCCATCAGGTGGGTTTCCTGTAAACAATGGTTCTTAAAGGAGCATCTGTTGGAGGCAGATATTCTTTGCTCATGAAGCTAAAGTGTTACTTGGTTTTCAGGAGACTTGTAGGGGACGTTTTTGGTTTCCAGATGCATTCTGAGGGAGGGTGGGCGAGCTTCTTTGTAGAGATGGGTCTCCTTGGGAAGCAGCTCAATGCCCTCAGAGTGGCCCTCCAGGGTAGGTGTTAGTCTTTGAAGATCGACAGTGAGGTGGAACTTTTCTGACCAGCGAGGGCTGGGGGCTGCAAGTAGTTGACAGGAGAGAATGGCAGGTCAGCGCTTCAAGATAAAGGGAGTGCGGCAGGCACAGACAGGAGTTATGGTGCCCCTTGCCCTCCGTTCTAGTAGCAGAACCCACGGAATACCAAATAAACACCCCTGCTTTTGAACCATGGGGCAGGAAAGGCTATTGAACGTATCGCAAACTGCCCAAAGAACAAACGATTCTGTCTTGGAAGAAATACAGCCAAAATGCTCCTTAGAGGTAAGGAGGATGGGACTTTGTCTCATGTGCTTCGGGCACTTTATCAAGAGAGATCTCACTCATTGCCAATGAGTGAATGCTGACTTATAGAGATTCCATAGGACAGGGTAGAATTACCCTTGGGTTTCTGACACGGTAACTATGGGAGTAGAAAGCCCCATCTTTCTCCACCGGTGGTTTTGAACTGCTTCACTTGCAGTTAGAAATCCTACTCGCAACCACTCTGCCACCAGACCAGACCCTGGTAAAGCACATCATGCTTGGTAAACTGGAGGGGCAGCAAAAAAGAGGAAGACCCTGCAGAAGATGGATTGACACAGTACCTAAAGCAATGGGCTGAAACATTCCAATACAGAGGATGGTGCCGAGGGAAATATACAGGTGCTAAAACCCTTAGCACCCATTGCAGAAGGCTGTGGATGACAGCAATAGTCCAGGCTGTATTTGCAAAATCCTCATACGGATTAAGCCTCCAGAGAATCCCCTTAGACTATGAATATAAACAACTTTGCTATCAGATAGACTGCATTGGAAAGTGGATTCAAGCAGATATTAGATGAACATTTAATACTATCATTTGTTTTCCCTTTTAACCCATTTTAAATTTCTTTAGGTTTTACTGTATTCTCTTTTTCTTTGGATGGAGGCTTTTCAGTGTTTTATTTTATTCTTATTATTGTGCTTTTTTATATGTATGTTTTCCTTTATATGAAATCCGGGATAAATAAATCTATAGAGACAGTAACTGGATTAATAGTGTCTTAAAGTTCTAGCAGGGGACACTGGGGGGAAGTGAGAAGCTAATAACAATGAAGGGTCTTCCACTCCCTGTAAAGAGGCTCAGAAACCCACAGCGGCGGTTTTTCCCTGTCCTATGGCGTTGCTCTGAGTTGACATCAACTTGATGTCAATGAGGTGTTTTTGCTTGTTTGTTTTTTAATGATGAGTAGAGGAATGAAGAAGTTGTTCTAAATTTGAAAGTTGGTGATTACACAAATCTTTAACATATTTAAACCACTGAATTATCTGTTATATGGATTGTATGTCAATAAAAACCTAGCCCAGCATCTCGTGGAAGGCACCGCTTTGATGGGAGGTTATGCAGGTACCCTAATGAGACTAAGACAAGGGTATCACTGAGCGGCTCTGCCGGAACCCCCACTGATGGCAGAGGGGCATTTAAGTGTATTCTGTTTGCAGTGAATTGGTGCGTGCGTCAACTGGAACTCCAAGAACCATACTTGTTGGCTCAGCCCCAGACATATCTTCAAATCACCTCCCCAAGTAGATGTCAACATCATAGAGGAACACACACGACTCTTTAACTTTGAACTGTTAGAACCCGTTAAGGTAAAAACATATCGACAGCAAATCCCAAATACAACCCTCAAAGCCCTGTGAAAGGCTCAGCGTGACCCAGAAGGTCTGTGGATCAAACCCACCAGTGGGCTGGAAAAGGCTGCTGCTGCAAGCATCAGAACTGCCAACGTAACAAAGTGGTCTGTCTTGGAAGAAATACATGTGGGACAATGAGGTTGGCGTCTGCTTCCTTCAGATCCCCAGCCTGGGGAACCTTATGAAACAATTTTGCTCCCTTCTCTAGGTGGTTGTGAGCTTAAAATAGCTCTATTGTCATGGCTTTGTCCTTTAAGCAGGTTGTTCTGCAGGTCTCAAAATAGGCTACTCCGTTTTCCAACCAGGAGGAAGATTTCAGTTTCTCCAGGTCTGTTCTTGGTCTTAAACTTGACCCTCTTCTGTGAGAAGAGGCACTGTCCTGTATGGGGAATGGACTCAGTCCCATGCCAGTTAGGTTCTAAATGGAGTCTGGCATGGCATGGCCTTGCGGGCCATGCGGAGTGATCTACCTATGCTTCCTGGTGATCCCAATATTGAGGCAAGCACTTATCTGAAGGTTCACTGTAGAGCATACCATGGAATCATGTGTCACATATATCATTTTTAGGAATCGGGCTTAAAAATAGGCATTGGTGGTTGACACTTAGCTACTCCTGTGAGACGGAGTTGGGGGGATGGGGTCGGGGGAGGGCTTTGACCATCTCTCTCTTTCACCCAGGCAGCCCTCTCTGCTGTTTTCCTGCAACGTTTTCTTGAACAAAAGCACCACGCCGCTTGTGCATTCACGTCCAGGGTAAGGAAGTCTTCTTGTAATTAACCCAACTGCCCCCGCTGATTGGCAGAGGGGAATTCTCGCAGGGGACTCCCGGGATGAATACAAGCTTGCTCCTTTTCTGAGCTCTCACTCACAGCTTTGAGTCTAAGATTGCAGCTTACTCTGTCAAAACGCATGCTGATTTGATCCTTTTCTTAGAGGACTGGATTCAGAGCAAAGCCAGTTCAGTTGTGGTGATAAAGGCCTATTCAATGTGGGGTCGGACCCAGAGAAGCAGGAGGTCTTGCTCCATTGAAGTGGAACTCTTGCACCCCCTACGGTCCAAATGTTGTAAATTCATCATAAAGGTGGATAAATTCTCTTTTCTACCTTCTCTCCCTCTTTTCTTTCTTTCCTTTCTTCCTCCTTCCTCCCTTCTTTCTTAATGACTAGACAACTGGAGAAAGACGAGGCTTTCTACTTTCAGAAAGACTCAGACCCTCGGAAAAAACTCACAAAGACAGTTCTACTCTCTTAACAAAAGACATTTGTAACATGCTCTACTGAGAGTCAAAAGGTTAGAGGTTCAAATCTGTCCATAGACACATTGGAAGAAAGACCTGGAGATCTATTTGTGAAAGATCGTCGCTGAACACCTTGAGGAATATAGTTCTATTCTGACTCACATGGGGCCATCATGAGTCAGAATTGACCCCATAGTAACATAGATAGTTGGTGAGATGGTAGTTGGTGAGATGGATGGTGAGTGGAGGGGAGGGTGGATGTAGATTAGATTATATTAGATAGATAGATAGAGAGATAGATAGATAGATAGATAGATAGATAATCACTTCTATGTGCATACAGAAGATCCTCAGGGGCACAGTGATTAAGCACTCAACTGTTCACCAAAAGAGAGTTGGTTTGAACCTATCAACTGACCTGCAGGAAAAAGATGAGGTGATGTGCTTCTGTAAAGAGTGATAGCCTTGCAAACCCTCTGGGGCAGTTTCACTCTGTTCCCCAGGGTGGCTGCGAGTCCCGATGTCCTCTGAGGGAGCAGGTTTGGTTTGGTCACGGACATCAAAAGCGTCCGTTGCCACTCTGACTCCTTCACGGCTGCCCCAAGGAGAGAGGTGCCGGGTGCGAGAGGAGAGGCTGAGACTAAGCCCCCTTCTGCCTTTGGGGCTCAAAGGAACAAACATCAAAGTTCGGGCACCAGGTCCTTCCTTAAGAAGGAGACACACAGAAACATAACATCACAGTGTATGGCAAACAGACTGCCGTAGTCAGCCCACTGGGTCACCTTTAGGAGGTGGCACCGAAGCCTCGAGATGCTGCTGCATCCCTGATCCCCACCCATCAAAATACTGGCCATGCCACCATGTCACACCAGTGGCTCTCAGGACTGCTTGCTGGGGCCGAAGCAGGCTTCCCTCAGATCCAGCTCACTTATAGATTCCATGCTGACCTTCATTCTGGCCTCTTGATGATGTCAGGTGGAGATGCTGCCCAGTGGTCCATTTGAACCTCATCACATCAGAGAGCATTCACACACCTGCAAGGTCTAGAATGTCTTTCCTCCTGCCTACTAGATGTCGTTGGTTGATAGATACAAGGAGAGCATGCATGTAGCTTCCACCTGGGGAGGATTGAAAACATTCTTCAAACCGAAATGCTCCTCTCACTCTAATGAATGAGCTGCTTGCTTCCAACGAAGCTAGTGCCAATTAGCTACCTCTCCCCTGTCTTCTGAGGCAAATGACTTCAGTCCAGTGCCCAGTGCCCAATGTGCACAAAGAAATGACCTGCATTTCCATGTGTACTTTCAATCCTGGTTGGATTTGGATTCCTTTTCAAATATCCTCTTCCAAAATAACCCTTTGTCATAATACCTGCATTTGTTGTACCTCAACAGTTACAAAGTTGCCTCTGGATCCATTCGCAAAAACCTGTCTCGGATAATACTTGGAAATCCTTATTATATTGTAATATATTTACAATATCCTTCATAAAGGATATTTACAATATCCTCGTATCCTTCATTTAAAAAGGTATAGACTTTTTTTTTCTTCAAATGGGGAACTGTAAAAACCAAAAGACAAATCTTGTCCTTTAAGTCACCCTCCTCAGATTCTTCAGTGTGTCCACAGGGATGCTTTGTGTTTCTCCTATGGATTCTAACTCCTTTTGAGGAGCACAACAACCAGGAGGGCTCCCCTTGGGGCAGGGTTAAGAGTCACATGGATCATCCTTCCTCTGTGCTGCAAAACTGCTCCAGGAAGCACGATCCCAACATCACTGAGCAATGTGATGCTCCGTCTCTAGTGCTTCCAACATGGCATCCTGCACGTTTTTACTTCTTTCAGTCTACAATTAGAACGCGGCATGCATCTATATGGCTGACAGGTTCCATGGTTATATATATGTATCTCCTCTAAAGAATGATTTTTTAAATCACAGGTTGTATTAGCCATAGAAAAATCTTGAAATAATTACCCTAACTAATTTGTATGAGAGAACATGAAATTAAAAACCTATCTATGAACAGCTTGTATAATTGTATAAAGCATAGCATAAAGTAAATATATGATTTCCACAAATAAAATATGCCCCCACCCCCAAAGAATGAGCTTATTCAAAGTGCAAAGAGACGCTAAATGGCGTGTTTTATGGAGACGGCAGGAGGGATTTAAGAATATTTCTTAGGAGGCAGGGAATCCTATTTTGCAGAGCTATAAAAACACCTTTTTTTTAACCTCAGAAAAGTTCTAAAAAAATATTTACAAATTCTTGAACCTGCTGAGAGTCGCAAGCATTAAATTATCCTCACTGTACATCCATTTTTAAGAGTTTATGATAAAACTGACTCCAGAGACACATAATGCCTATGCTATGATTTATGTGGGTAAATAAATAACTTAAAACACAAGCAGCGAGGTGTACTAGAAGGAAAGGAGAGGTAGTTATGATTCCAGTAACTACTGTGGAAAAGAACACTCATGATACATTACACATTAAAAAAGGCTCTACGTTATTTTAGCAGAGAGACGCAGCCCACCCGAGCCTTGGAAGAAGCTAGCAAACAAGCAAAACACAGTATACATCGACGACAGGGAAACAGGCATATGTGTAAGACTGTGGAGGCATGAAAAGAAAAAACGATGACCCATGAAGATGGAGGGCGATTGAGAGCCAGCAATCACAGAGAGGGAAAGGTGATGAGGTTCAAGGTAAGTGTATTGTCATATATTGCTGGATTTTTCTAAAGAGGAAACCAGAATGCTTCATACAGATTGTAAGATGAATGGCTTTCCTGTCGTAGGGAGTTAAAAGCCACGAACATATTGATCTCTCCATTTTACAGATGAGAACACTGAAGCAAAGATAAATAAGGCTTCTGTTCGTCAAATGATGCGACTAAGAGAGGGTCAATGCAAGACCCAGTGTGAGAGAAGACATTTCAACACATATATTTGATAAAGCTCTGATTGAACACCTTAACTTCAATAAGAAGAGGACAGATTAGTTAGAGCAAAAATGAATGAGACTTCAATATCACAGTCTGGAAGTAGCTACCCAAACAAGTATTGAACATATGAAACTATAAAATCTCCTAATCTTTATGCTCCAGAGCAATGTTCAGTAGATAGGTAAGTAGGCAGGTAGATAGGTAAGTAGGTAGGTAGATCGATCAATACATAGATAGATGCAGGGACTTTCCATTTGTCTTAGAAACTGCTGTTGTTGCTAGTTGCTGTCAAGTTGACTCATTGAGCCCTTAAATACAGTGCCATCCTCACAGTTTATCCTTATGCTTGAGCCCATTGTTACTGCCACTGTGTCAATCTACCTCATTGAGGGTCTCCTACTCTTTCACAGACCCTCTACTTAACCATGCATTGTGTCCTTCGACAGGGACTGATCTCTCCTGATGACATGCCCAAAATTTATGAGATGAACTCTGGCCATCTTTGCTTCTAAGGAGAATTCTGGCTATACTTATTACAAGACAGGTTCATTGCTCTTTTGTCAGTCCAAGCTACTTTCTTCTTCTTCTTTTTTATTGAATACTTTTATTAGGGGCTCTTACAACTCTTATCACAATCCATGCATTCATCCATTGTGTCGACATCATCGTTTTCAAAGCATTTTCTTTCTACTTGAGCTCTTTATATCAGCTCCTCATTTTTCCCTCCCTCCCCTATTCACCCTCCCTCATGATAAAGTATAAATTATTATTTTCATATATTACATCATCCACGCTCTCCCTTCACCCACTTTTCTGTTGTTCATCCCCCTGGGAGGGGGTATATATCGATCCTTGTGATTGATCCCCCATTTTTCCCCCCACCTTCCCCTTCCCCTCCTGGTATCGCTACTCTCATTATTGGTCCTGAGGGATTTAGCTGTCCTGGATTCCCTCTTTCCAGCTCTTATCTGTAGCAGTGTACATGTTCTGGTCTAGTCAGATTTGTAAGGTTGAATTGAGATCATGATAGTGGGTGAGGGGGCGGCATTAAAAGAACTAGAGGAAAGTTGTATGTTTCATCAAAGCTATACTACACCCTGCCTGGCTTGTCTCTTCCTTGTCAGCCAAGCTACTTTGAATATTCTTCCCAGTACCATGATTCAAATGCATGCATTCCTTTCCAGCCTCCTTTATTCAATGTCCAATTTTCACATGCATACAAGCCGATTGAAAATACCATGGCTTGAGTCAGGGGCACTTAAGTCCTCAAAGTAACATCCTTGCTTTTCAACAGTTTAGGGTTGTCTTGTGCAGCAGATTCACTCAACCCAATGCCTTGTTAGAGCTCTTGATGGCCGTTCCCATGAGCATTGACTGTGGATTCAAGCAAGACAAAATCTTTGATAATGTCAGTCCTTTCTAGAAAAGATGAACTAGAATATTAGTGTACTCTTATAGTTGCGGTGTATGCTTGTATAACCACTTTGGAAAACTCTTATGCAGAGTCTATTAAATCTGAATATTTGAATCCACCATCACCCAGTATCCTATCTGAGTATATATCTATATCTATCATATCTATCATAGCTCTCTCTCTCTCATCTATCTATCTATCTATCTATCTATCTATCTATCTATCTATCTATCATCTATCTATCTATCTTCTATCATCTATCATCTATCTATCTATAATCTCCCATCTGAAAGACATGGTGTAAAATGCACACAAAAGCATTATTTACATGCTCTCAAAAATGGAAACCATCCAAATGCCTATGAACAATTGTTATGTGATCTAATGTTCCCCATCCAAGTGTCTCTATGCACAACAATTTCACACTGAAGACATTTGCATTGTCCAGTCTTGCACTGGGCTCATAGTCCTTTGTATGTTTGAGCCAGTCATGACAGCCATTGTGTCCCTCCACCTCATTGAAATGTCTTCTCTTTTTCCCTGACCTCTACTGTACCAAGCATGGTGTCCTTCACCAGAGACTGGTGTCTCCTGATATCATGTCCAAAGTATGTGAGAAGTCTCTCCCTGCTCACTTCTGAAGAGCATTCTAGTTGTAATTCTTTCCAGACAGATTTGCTTATTTTTCAACATTCCATAGAGTATCTCATATTCCTTGTCAACACTGTAACTCAGATATACCTGTTTTCCTTAGGTCTTTCTTATTCTTTGTACTGCTTGAGCATGTAAATAGAAGATTGAAAATACCGCAATTTATGTCAGACACTCTTTCTTTTTAAAAGTGGTATTTTGGGTCTAGATACTTTAATATATCTTTTGCTGCAGATTTACCCACTGGATACATACTTTGATTTCTTGAATGCTATATTTATAGATGCTGAACTTGGATCCAAGTAAAGCTAAATTCTTGATACATTCCATTCTGCTCTTGTTGTGGTTTATCAGAAACTGGTCTTTTATTCAGTTGTGTTTTCTTTATACTGAAGTACAATTTATACTGATGGTGGTAGTGTTTGACCTTTATTGGTGCTTCAAGTCTGTACCACTTTCAGCAAGCAAGGTTGTGTCATCTGAATATTATAGACCGTCAATACATCTTCCTGCAGCTCTAATGTCACGTTCTGCATAGAGTCCAGTTCCTCAGATTGTTTGTCCGTACACAGATTGCAGCAGTATGGTGAAAACATACAGCCATGTGTGCCTTACTCAGGTTAAAACACTCAGTATTCCCTTGCTATGCTTAAATGATTGATTCTTGTTTTGTGAAGACATTACACCTGAGCACAGTTCAGTGTTTTGCAATTCTCATTAGTCACACTATTATTCATTGTTTGTTATGATTCTTACAACTGAATGCCTTGGCATAGTCAATTAAGTACAAGTAAACATATTTCCGGTATTTTCTGCTTTCAGTCAAGATCCAACCGACATCAACATTGGTAAGCCTAGTTTCTAGTCCTCCTCTAAATCTGTCCTAAATTTCTAGCAGCCTTTTGTCAGTGTAGTTGTTTTAAATGATCTTCAGCAAAATTTTACTTGCATTTAATATTCATAATATTGTTATACAACATGGAGCTCCATGGGTTTGTGAACACTGTCAAATGTTCTCAAAACACTCTGAGGTGACAGCTAGGATTTTTGTATTCCACTCTGTGCATAAAGAACTGAAGGCCTTTGAGTCTTCCCACCAGGAAATCCTTTCAGCTCTCACCTGGTCAATTTTAAATGAGTTGTTGCTGTTCTTTTCTACTCCAGTCTAAGTCACAACCTGGGGTTTACCAAGGTGATCAAACCAGATATGCCAATCCATCTCCTTCAAGGTCTTCCTAGTTTTCTTCACTAACCTTCTACATCTATGTCTAACAGAAGGAAACATTGCCTAGTCTGCATCCTCTCCATAATCCTTGGAATGTGTCAGTCCATTGTTTTGGCTCTTATGTCAGCCCATCTCACGGAGGATTCCACTTATTCTCAATGACTTCTACACACGTTCGTGTATTTGAAACTCTCCAGGCTAGAATTTACCTACACTTATTGTTAAGATTATGTTTAAAGGAACTTCTGAATTCATTATCTCTTGATCCAGTCAAATAATCATTTGGATTCTTACTACTGAGTTGATATACTTTGAGTCTCACTGCCATTGAGTCTATTGTGAGTCCTCTTTATTCCTGACTTTTGCATTCCAATTATCAATATTTGTCACTGTATCTTAATTGGATGTTTTATCAATTTCACACTGAAGACATTTGCAGAATTCTTCAATGTATGTATCACTAGCTCTAGTGGTTGGTGCATAAATTTGAGTAATAGTTGTATTGATTGGATTTCCTTGTAGAAGGATAGATAGTATCCTATCACAGAACATTATACTTCTAGATAGATCTTGAAATTTTCTTTGTGTTAATGAATGCAACATCATTCCTATTGAATATGTCATTCCAGGCATAGTGGATTTTCTAATTAAAAATGGCTAACGCCAGGGCACTTCAGCTCACCAATGCCTAGAATATTGATCTTCATGTGTTCCATTTTATTTTTGACAACTTTTAATTTTCCTGGATTTGCACTTGGTGCATTGCAAGTTCCTATTACTAATGGATGTTTGCAGCTATTTATTCTCATGGTGAATTGTGCCCCATCAGCAAATGAAGGTTCCAAGGGCTTTCCTCCTGCAGGCTTGGCTCCATCTGAGGCATTATGGTCTGCCTTCCATTGAAAAGACAGTTCTTCCTCATGCAGACTTTGAGTGCCTTTCGATCTGACAATGTTCTGTCGATGTTTATGAGGTTTTCTGACACATCTGACAATGCTTCTGTGCTATCCATAAGATTTTTAGTTGCCATTTCTTCAGAAATGGACATCCTATTCCTTCTTCATGAAGGTTGGGCATTGATAAGGAAGCCAGAAAGGGTGTGTGTATGTGTAGGGGTGGTGGTGGTGGGTGACAGGTAGGGGGAGGGATGTCTTTGAATTCTGGTTCTGGTGAAAATAGTTTAAGTATCATGGACTACCAAAAGAACAAATACATAATCTTGGAAGAAGCACAAGCAGAATGCTCCTTAGAAGCAAGAAAGGCAAGGCTTTGTCTTTGACTAGCCCCTGGAGAAGGGCATCATGCCTGTAAAGAAAGATTGTGAGGATGGTACAAGGCCAGGCAGTGTTCAGTCCTATTGTACAGAGGGTTGGTCAGTCAGAAGTGACTTGATGGTACCGAACAACCAGAACAACCTTCTTTATGAGAGAAATGGGCTTGAGTTTGACCTTGGTAGCGAGCCTCCAATTTCTGCTTTCCTGGAAATAGCTCTGAGGTGTCTTGATGGGACAGCGGGTAAGTGCTCAACCCCTAACTACACAGTTGGTTGTGTGAATCCACCAGCCACGGTGAGGGAGAAATATGTAATAATCAGTTCCCACAAAGCTAGAGCCTTGGGAAACACAATGAAGGTAGCTCTACTCTGTTCTTCAAGCTTCTTACTGTTCAGAATCTGCTTCATGGCAATGGGTGCCATTTTGCATTTTGATTAAAGGCATTTTGCTGCAGTCTCTAGGCTACTCCTGAATCCCATTTTTTTCAGGTCTATAGCACCTAGGAAGGGTGACAAAGACATCACTGTCCTTGGTGATCCATGAAGTCATAGACAACATTATTTTAGGACTCAGCTTAAATTATATGGCACAAATCTATACGCTGGACTTGAACATCAGGCCTGCCCCAGATGACAGCAGCAGGGACTGCAAACCTCCATTAGCAGCAAAGCCCTCCCTACTCTGTCATGCCATCCTCCAAGTGCTTCCAGGATCCAAGAAAATCCCAGTGGTTTGGGTGGAAGGTTAGTGTAACCATAGATGCTTATGGACCAATAACTATGTAATTTGAAATACCGCAGGACTTTTCAGTTTCATTTTACTTTTGATCGTGATTGTTGTTATACACACACACACACACATATATATAAATGTAAAAAGCAAAATAGGTAAAAGTGGGCGGTTAAGACATCAAGGTCCTCTAAGTGTCCCCGTGTTTTGGACATCAGGAAAGCACGATTCAGTAGGCATGGTGTCAGAGATTGTGACACAAAGC
>NW_022111373.1:146426002-146439401 GCF_000313985.2 Echinops telfairi
TGTATAAAACACACTTATACATTTGTTGCCCTCATCATTCCCAAAATTCGCTTGCCTCTTGGGTTCCCAGAATCAGCTCATTTTCCTTTTTCCCCCTCCCCTTCCCTTCCTCCTCCCCTCTCCCCCATGCACCCTTAATAATTTATAAATTATTATTGTATCTTATATATTTTTTAACAGTGAGATTTTTGTTTGCAGAGCTTTTTAAAAAGTTTTTTTTTTCACAAATAATTCACATGTCATGCAATTCAAGGAGTCAATCATATTAAGAAGAATTTTGCAATCATGACCATGATCGAATTAAGAACATGTTCTTCTTTTTTGTACTCACTGTTGTGAGCTCCGTGTTCCCCTCACAGTCCCCTGCTGTGGCCCTGATCCGAGCTCAGAGCAAACTCACCACCAAGTCAATGCTGACTCACAGCAAACCTATAGGACAGGGTAGCACCACTGCCCTGGGTTTCTGAGACCAACTTTTTACCATCTAGAAAGCCCTGTCTTTATTCCTCAGAATACCTCGTCATTTCAAAGTGGTGATCTTGTAAATTGCAGTCCTAAGAAATTATTGATCTAGTTATTGTCTATGTAGATTTTCCCATTCCAGATTTCATATACAGAAACAGACACAAATCAAAACAAAAACAGCAATGACAAAACAAAACAGAGAAAAACCTCAGTAGAAAGGAAAGCACAAAGTATTAAAAGTTGTAACAAATTTAAAATGTGTCAAAAGAGAGATCACATTGTGAGGTGTGCAGTTTTAACCTAACTGCATGTGCAATCATTCACTTTTCCCTGTTCTCTGTCTGAGAGCAAGATTACTCACATTCCTGGACAATGGACAGGGGGAATTCAGCAGAAGCTTAATCCAAGAGGGGACCCTGCAAATGGATTTGGGGGCTTCCACTGTCATCCATAGCTCTCTGTAAACTGGTGCTCAGAATTTAAGCTCTAAGGCCATTCCCTCCTCCAAATTTGGATTCTATTATTTACAATCCTTGGATTACACAGGCTGATGTGCTTCTTCCATGTGGGCTTCATTGATGTCTCACTTAGATGGATGCTTGTTCTAAGACAAGCCTTTAGGACCCCAGACACTATTCTTTCTGATAGCCGAGCATCATCGCCTGTCTTCACCACACTTTGCTATAGAACCCATATAATTTTTAATCATTTTATTAGGGCCTCATACAACTCTTATCACAATCCATACACACATCAATTGTGTAAAGCACATTTGTACATTCATTGCCCTCATCATTCTCAAAATATTTGCTCTCCACTTAAGCCCCTGGCATCAGGTCCTCATTTTTCCCCTCCCTCCCCACTCCCCACTCCCTCATGAGCCTTTGATAATTTATAAATTATTATTTTGTCATATCTTGCCCTGTCCGATGTCTCCCTTCACTCACTTTTCTGTTGTCCAGACCCATATATCTAGTGAAAGCTACATGACGGAAAATACTGAGTAAGGCTGCTATAAGAACTAACAGTTCTTAGATGAAGGCTACATTGAAGGGTGCTACATATCTTTAAAGCCCATCTGTCTCCTTCCGCTATCTTGAGTATCCTTTCTCTGCTTCCTTGGATGAATAAGAGCTCCAGCTTCTAGGTCTTCAGGAGTCACCTGAAGCCCCGTTCTTCCCATTCCCTTTCTGATGTTAGATTTGAGCTGATATTATCCAACACTTGTTCCTGAGAGAGCATTTCTTAAGGGGAAATGCTATCCTTGGCATCAAAACACTTCCCAAGAAAACAGACTAACGAATTGTCTGTTTTGAAAGTAAGAGAAAAAGGACGTCATGGGACAGGGCATCTTGCTAGCTAAAGGAGGAGGGCAGTGACTAGATGGCAGGCCCTTGGCAAGACGGATTAGCACTGTGGCTGCAACATAGGAACGATTGTGAGGACGCACAGGACCAGGCACTGCTCCATTCTATTGGACATAGAGTCACCGTGAGTCAGAATGAACTCCACGTCATCTAACGAAAACACCAAGCGAAAGCACAGGGAAGATTAAGAGAAAGCCGGGATGACAAGAGGCCGATAGTTGAATCCTGGACTCAAATGGACTTTCATCACCCTGGTCTCCAAAGGGCAAGAGTGAATGGAGGACTGACAAAGTGACTCTCCCTACCTTTCAAGGGACAATCACGGGGAACAGGAAGACTAAGCTGATTATGACACACGTTTTTGAAACTTGACTCTTCCCTATGCCTGCATGATCCTCATGCTCCATCCACGTTTCCTTCCTTTCTTATCGCCATCCTTCTAACCATCCATTCATTCCTCCACATAGGAAGTCTTACCCATAGCCATGGACCAGTGCACTAATCACTGCAATGACATGGTTGTATCTGCCCTCTAGGAACTCATAGGGGGCACAGAGCATCATAATGATAGAAGGTAAGATTTAAAAAAAAATCATTTTACTGGGGGCTCATACAACTATTATCACAATCCATCCATCCATCCATTGTGTATGTCAAGCACATTTATACATTTGTTGCCATCACTTGCAAAAATTTTCTTTTTACTTGAGTCCTTGATATCAGCTCCTCATTTCCCCCCTCCCTCCTTGCTTGCCCCTCCCTCATGAACCCATGATAATTTATAAATTATTCTTCTTTTGTCATGTATTAATGATCCCAATTCTACCTTACAAATCTGGCTAGACCAGAGGATGTACACTGGTATGGATAGGAACTGGAAACACAGGGAATCCAGGACAGATGATCCCTTCACAACCAATAGTGAGAGTGGCGGTACCAGGTGTGTGGAGGGAGGGTGGGGTAGAAAGGGGGAACCAATGATAAGGATCTACATATAACCCCCTCCCCGGTGGATGGACAACAGAAAATTGGGTGAAGGGAGACGTCGAACAGTGTAAGATTTTTTTTTTTAAAAGAAGGTAACATTTTTTTTATAGACAAGCAGGTCACAGTATCACCAACAAAATTTTGCAGGTGAAGACGGGTCAAGATCTACTGACAAGGAAGGATCCAAAAGTTTGGGGGGGGGGAAATCTGTTATCTATTAATTTTCCCTTCCATAAACATTTTGAAGCTCCCGAATAACATTCTCAAGGAGTTATTTTTTGTTTGTTTTGTTTTTAACCTTTGTTTCTGAGGATTATCATAACCCCCTCCCCATGCCCCCTGCCCCCCCCCCCAAGGATGACTGCCCAAGTCATTAGCAATAGCATTCACCAATTTCATGACTATGTATTTGACAAGTTTTTGTTTCGCTTCCTAAGCAATACGCCTCCTTCTCCTTTGCCTTTTCCTGCTGCTGTCATTAGTACTGGTCTTGCTGTACTTGGGAGCCCTGATGTGACTCACAGTGGAATGGGTGCTGCCGTCCATAAGTCAGAGTGCACACTATTATACTATAGACAAATGAGTAAGAAATGCAATACAGTGCACACACACCAGTGGTCTAGGTGCTTATTATGCCTATCAAGACACATGTGTTTCATATCACATATGCACTTTACCATTATAAGCCAGGCAGCACAAGAGACTTGAGATAGATGTGTTGCACGGGGGAAGCTTCGGCATTCCCTTTGTTCCCAGATTGGGATTTCTCAACTCTTAGACTGAGGTCATGCTCATGTATACACCCAGCTATGCCCAAACATATCCGACGACAGATGACATGTATCATATGCTATTGCTGTCACGTGTTGACAAGTTGATTCTGACTCATGTACACCCTAACGAATACAATACAACTTCCTACAGTGTTTCCCAGGCTACAATCTGGAGAGGAGCACATTGCTCTACCTTTCTACCACAACACCTCTGAGTAGTGGAGGCAAGCCGCTTACCTTTCATTTGGCACCATGCCCCTTAATTATTGTGCCAACAGGGAGCCATGGATGTCAGTAGTAATATACATATATGTATGTATGGCTCTCAATATATTCTGATCTATATACATATATTTACAACATATATTGATAGATATTGATATATATCAGTAGCAATATAAACATACATATATCTATATAGCCATTGATATATATGGCTATTGATATATAGAGCTCTGTGTTGGCACAATGATTACGTTGTATGGTACCAAAATGAAATATATGCATATATGTACTATAGACACATACACATGCACACCATATATACTCGAGTATAAATCGACTTGAATATCAACTGAGGCACCTATTTTTACCACAAATCTGCATAAAAATGTACTGAAAAATTCAGCTTATGCACGAGTATATACTATGTATATTTACAATATACCATAGATAAATATATATATATATGTTTATATACATATAACTTTATATGCATATAAAACCCACCAAACTCTCTTCCATCAAGTCAATGCTGACTCACCGGGACCCCCTTGTGGGTTTCCGAGACAGTAACAGTTTACTGGAGTAGAAAGCCCAGTCTTTCTCCTGTGAAACTGCTAGTGGTTTTAAACTGCCGACCATGTGGATCTCTGCCCAACTCATCCCCACTATATCGCGAGGGCCCCGTTATGTAGAGCATATCCTGCATGGTAAAGCAGAGGGGTAGTGAGAAAGGGAAGACTCCTGACAAGATGGAAGGGCGCGGTGGCAGCAACAATGGACTCCCACATAACAACCACTGTGCACGGGGTGGGAGCGGGCAGTGCCCTCTTTATGGTAAATAGGGTCATGATGTGTTGGAACATATTCCGTGGCACCGAACAACAACAATGCACACTCATGTCTATCACTATACCCACGTGATTGGCTCATTAATTTTTTCCAACTTTCCTGATGAGGTAATTTTTTTTCTTTCTACTCTTCCACCTGACTTACCTTTGTTGAAAGTTTACGTGTTAGAAAGTCTCTTACACACCAAGACCATGTTTCTCAGAAGTCTGCAGCCCATTGAGGAAACAGTCCTCTTATCTTATAATTCTAATGTCCTGTGGAAAGTGCTAACTATCAAGTCTAAAGCCTGGCACACAGGTGTAGACAGGTATCTTCTTTTGGTATGGGAGAGGTGATCAGAGCAGTCAGCAAGAATAGCTCTGGAGAGACGAAATACGAATTTGAGGTGCTTTCTGAAACAGAACAGGTTTGCACTAACTCTGCTCGCTTTAATGTAATGCCTATTTGTGAGCAAGACCTGCAAGGAGAGATTTGGGGGTAGACGAGGAATCACAGAAATTGCTCAAACACTCCTTCCCATGGCTATGGGTACATCTTACTTTAAACGCTTTCCAAACAATCTGCCCATCTACAGTGAACAAGATTGGAAACATAAGAGGGGGTTTTATAAAGTATGTGTGTGTATGGGGAAACCAATTTCCCAGGAACTTTTCGATGCCCCTTTATATGTTCCCACGGCCGTGGTCTAAGCAGAAGTCAGGAACCCAAGGCCTGCGATGACCCCAGAGGTAGCTCGACTCCCCTCAGTTCAGTCATCTCCTTTAGCACACACTCCGCTATCCACTGACCATTACAGACTACACGTGGGCTCCAGCTCTAGAAATACCTAAAATTCAGGCTTCTCTGTTTGTAATGAGGCTTCTCCCCCAGCTTCTTCTCCCTGGATCCATCTGGGCAAGCTCAGTGTCCTGTGTCGGTCACCGTTTGGATATTTGAGGATTCTAAATCCTTTTCCAGCCTTTGAGATTTTCACCCTCCACTCGAAAACCCTGCAGAGTTTGCTCCATGTTTATTTTTATGGACCTATTTAAGTTGCATTCTTGAAGACCCAAATTAAATTGTTAGTTTTTTTTTCTTTCCCAAATAAAACAAATTGAAGTTAAAACCAACCACATGTTTCACTCAAGCCAGGCTGCTTGGTGACTCTTGAAAAAAAAAAAATTAGTGAATAAGTGCTTTTCAAAGTGATTTTTTAACCTCTTGCCAACACTCTAGTAGTTAAATATGAATTTTTATTATCATTCAAATGTGAGTTTGGGGACATGATTGAGGTTTTCCTATAATCAGTAAAAATGAGGAAACAACTTAAAAATGTTTGGGCAACCTCCAAATAGAGAAAGGGGTGGGGGGCAGGCAGATTTTAAAGGTGAGTGAGTTAATGTAGCACATGTTATAATAAAAACCCAACAAAAAGCAGCCCTTATAGTCCAATATTCTAGCCCACAAATTCAGCCATTCTTCAGCAAGACTTTATGACCGATTTCTAGTGGAGGAGCCTAATTATAACACAAACAACATGAGGGTTTGTTAAGAAGGTAGGAATAATTGTCTTCTTCCACAGTCACAAGTGGGTGTAAGAGAATGTACACCTCATCGTGGGCTTTCTCTTCCCAGCCCCCCATAATTTAAAAATTCTTTGGGTATACAGTGGGTGACCTTAAGAAAGTATCTTGCTACTACATGTCAGAAGGGAGGAAATCAAGAGCAATTCCTTTCAATTGCACTGAAAGCCTTTTTCTCCATGATGATGGTGACTTTGCTTTCGATGTTGTCCTTGTGGAAAGGTCGTGAGCAACAGAGGAAAAGTGTTAGGGGATCTTGCATCTTCTTTATGAGCATCGGCATAGTTGGATCCATTGTCGTGACTGTTATGTAGAATAACCCCACCCAGGGGGTTCAGCTCCAAACACGATGTGGGCAAGTCTTCTGTTATAATTTGTGAGGTTTTCATTTGGGAAATCTCTGTCTAGATGTATAAACTATATATTCAAATGGCCAGGGCATCAAGTTTTCCAGGGTTGAATGACTTGTGCTATGAGGGCAGCAACGAATATATGTCTTAGCTCCTCTTTGTCCATTGTTTCCTTTGACCAGCAATGAGCTAGCATTTCTTCACCATCAATCCATAAGGGATCCTCAAAATTTATTTGGTTTGTTCAAAATGTCTTCGAACAACCGTGTAGAAAGAAAGCTGAGAGTGAATACTACATTTATGTAGCTCAAATCCCTCAGGAATTGCAAAGCAGGGGAGAGTGTATTAATGGGCAATGGACTTCTGAGAGTTACTGAGGAAGAACACCCATCAAAGTAGTAGCAGAAAATGTTAAACCTGATTAATCTCAGAGCCTTAAATTGGCAGTAGAAATCCTCAAATAAATTTTGAGGATCCCTTATGGATTGATGGTGAAGAAATGCTAGCTCACTGCTGATCAAAGGAAACAATGGGCAAAGAGGAGTTAAGATAATGAGATGGGCAACAATAGATTTGGTTATATACATACTTAACATATTCCTTGGAATTAGGAGCCTTCCTTATATTGACACCAAGACTTCATGCAGGCAATCCAGATGCGCTTTGAGAAAGTGTGTGTGTGTACATGCACATGCCTATCTAATGGAGGGTGTTAGCTAGCAGAATTTAAACAGAAGCCAGAAGTCACGTGCCCAACATTCAGAGAACCCATGCCGGTGAGCTGGCTCAAGGAGAAAGTGAGAGAAGTTGAAATGACTGCATACTTGAATTCAGGCATATACATTGAGGAAACACCCAAGAGGGGAAGAATAGCATCAAAATCCTAGTCCAGGAAGACATATTTTACTGAGAGCAGGTAAAACCTAATGCTATGCTGTTATATAATCTTCAATGATAAAGACTTTCCTAGAAAATCAAAATAAAGCTCTTAAATTTATAATATTGTGCCTAAGAACACCAAAAGAGGAACACCTTCAGATTTCTCAGGTTGAAAGAAAGGACTAGAAAATTCAAGTCTCGATGTGTGATATTGAAGGGCTCTAGAGCATTTGGCTGTTCTTTTGTTTTCTTGTTTTTCTAAAAGGGATTTATTTCTTCTTCTAGTACTCCATGGTACTTTGCACAGGGTACGAGAAGAAACCAGTCCCTGGAAAAGGACATCATACTTGTTAAACTAGAAAGTCCATGAAAAAGAGAAAGCCCCTCAAGGAGATGGCTTGATCCCCCTGCTGCAGGAATGGACCTGACACCTAACAGGGGAGGATTGTGCGAGACGAGGCAGGGTGTTGTCCTGTTGGACAGGGTCACTGTGAGTCAGCACCTAACAAGAACCATGGGGGGTAGGGGGGTGACACAAGGACACAGGGAACAACGATAGAGATGGGAGGAATACAGTGTTACCAGACCAGAAAGAATTGCTCAACACCCAGCCATTTCCGGAGGTAGCACATGATCAAGAACCACTGGTATCAGGAAAGAAGACAAAATCCAACCTGCACTGAAATCATTAGTGAAGGGAGAAGCTTCAAGGACTGATGAAAGATCCATCAGCATGCTCCGGCAAATGGGTGAAACAGAGGAAATGTTCCTTGGCTGTGGAAAGACATTTGGAAGGAACTACCTGACTAGACAACTTGATGAGATCCCAGTTGTGCCTTCCAAAGAAAGGTAGCCAGTGGGATGCAGAAAGTATCCAACAAGAGGAGTATTTTCAGTGTCGTAAACAAAACCTTTCTGGAGATAATTCAGGTTATGGAATTGATGGTTGTTGAACTTGAGTTCAGATCTCTTTCCTTTAGGGTGCCCAGTGAATGGTGGCCCCTGACAATCATTTACTACTTGGTTTCATAATCTCCTTGCTGTCTTAGAAAGGAGCCCTTGTGGCATCATGGTTCCAAGTTGGGTTGGTAATGAAGGTCAGCAGTGAGTTCGGATTTGGGGTTTTTGCTTTCTTATGACTTATACTAGTAAGGTGGGCATAGTTCTACCTTTGCGAATGGAAGCCTTGGCCCCAAATTAACCCCAATTGTTGTTCACAAAGTGCCCGTTCACTTAAGAGTTTTACTTGTATAAGTCAACTCATGTACTGCTGTCCGAAAGGTTGGCCTATCCTCATATATTTTCTTTTTTTCATCTACGTTTTAAATTCTATACCATTGGCTAAATTAATGACACTCTCAGTAGAATTACCTTATGCCCTAAGGGGATAATTTATAAAATGATAATGATGTTTCTAAAGTGAACCAGAGACAAATGATAATGATGTTTCTAAAGTGCTTCATTCAAGCACGTAAACCACAGATGCATAAATGGATTTCAGGCTTACATTGAATTCAAAGCTCAAATCTAAGAACATTGTGTTTCTATGGCCTGGAACTACTTGATATGTATGTTACAGCCAAGTGAGGGGAAGAAATCAGATGGTGCCCAGCTATCAGAAACAATAGCATCTGGTGTCTTAAAAGCTGGTCTTAAAACATGCAGCCACCTAAGTGAGGCATCAGCTAAATCCATGTGGAAGAATCACACCAATCAAAAAGAAAACATAAAATAGTAACAACTAGAGCTGTTTTACTTTTTTATTCTTGTTAGTTTTTCACTTCTTTGTTTGTTTTTAATGTCTTTCTTTTGATAAAATCCAGGATCGGTAAATCTATGGAGACGATAACTGGATTAATGGTTTCTTGGGGGAATGGCAGGGGATGTTGAGGGGTAGAGTGTGTAGGTAATAATGATGAGTATAAGAATGAAGAAAATGTTTTACAACTCATTGTGGTGATGACTGAACAACTCTTCGTGATGTAATTCAACTATTGAATTGTATAGTATGGGAATTATATGCCAATAAAATGGTTGAGAAAATTAATAGCTAAGAAAATAAAGTAAGAAGAATTCTGAATGGCAAAAATTAGTCAACAATATTAAAATACTCCTTAAAACTGAAAAGAAGGAGGAGGAGGAAGAGGCAAAGAAGAAAAAGAAGAGGAAGATCAAGAAGAAGCAGGAACAACAGCAGCAGTAGCAGCACACCATCCTGGGTGATCCAAAGATTGTAGACAATAAAATCCAAATCTGCATGAGGCAATGGTACTAGAGCTTACATTCTAAACACCTGGTTTGAAGAAGGCTACGGATGACAGTGGAAGCCCACAATCCATTTGCAGGGTCCCCACATGGAGTAAGCCTCTGGTGAACCAAGGCCCTCTAAGAATAGTCCAGGGATGTGAACAGTGCTGCTACCTGGCAGAGAACATTGTTAAGTCTGTTGTGGCAGGTATAGTTATGTTAAATGTAACACCTTATCATCTCATCTCTCTTTTGACCATTTAAAGTTGCTTTGGGCTCTTTTTTTGTTTGTTTATTTCCTGTTTGTGTTTTGAATGGTTTTCTGTATATGAAATTCAGAATAGGCAAATACAATACAGGAACAATAACTGGACGATTAATCAGGTAGGGGCATGGCAGGGGTGCTTGGGGGACGTGAGGAGCTCAGAATATTGAGTCGGATAATAAAATGTCCTAAGCCTGTGGTGATGATTGCACAGCCCTTCTTTCATATGATTACATTGTGTGATCTATAAAGTATATGCCAAGAAAACTATTTTTTTAAGTTGCAACACTGCATTAATAGGAATTGCAAGACATTCAAGGCAGGTTTAAAACAGGATATGGCTCCTAAGACTATGGCCCTGAGTTACCATTCAGATCTGCAAATGAACTTAACCTGATGTTAGAATAATCAACTGTTTAAGATCAAAAGGACAAGTTTACCCAAAGGCAAACTTCAGAGGGCTAGAAAAGGAGGGTGATTCGAAACAGAAGAAACCAGGAAGAAGTGAGGTAAGTGGTGACACAGTGAGAGGATCGCAATGCCTGAGCTGAAACAAAATGTCCCGAGTTGGGGAGTGTAGGACTGAGGCTCGGATCTGTGGCCATCATGCGTTGTTGGTTGTTAGAGGCCATCGAGTCTGTTCTGACAATCACAGAATTTGCAATTCATATCAGTTGCAATTCATATCATTCACAATCTAATAACATTGAGAAGAATGGGAATTCCAGTAAAATTAATTGTGTTCTTGTCGAACCTATATATAGATCAAGAGGCAGTCATTTCAATAGAACAATGCTATACTATTTGCTTGTTGCTTGCTTTTTTTGTTAATGAGGAAAGATGTGTTGGGATTACATCTTTTGACCATCTTTATTCAATCTATATGCTGCCCAAGTAATCTGAGAAACTGGGCTGTATGAAGAATGTGGCATCAGGGTTGTAAGAAGATTCATTGACCACTTTCAGGACACAAGATGAAAGTGAAGAGGACTTGAAGTACTTGCGGATGGTGGGAACATGTTATAGTGTTCAGTGTAGATGACACCACAACATAAAAATTATCTCACAGCTGGACCATCGCACAAAGAGAGAATTTTGAAGTGCCCAAGTATTTTATTTTACTTGAACCCACAATCAACATTATCCATGGAAGAAGCTATCAAGAAATCTAATGTTTAAACCTGCCATAAAATATTTATTTAAAGTATTAAACAGCAAAAATGTGACTTTGAGGATTAAGATGTGCCTCGTGCAAAATCCCAAACAAATCCCCTGCCATCGTGTTCATTCCAACTCATAATTACAAACTTCAAAGTTTCTGTGGCTTTATGTATTTTGGCAGGTAGACAGTCTTATTTTTTCTCCATGAAACTGCTAGTAGGTTTGAGCTACCAACATTGTGGCTGCCAGTCCAATACTTACCCAATAGCACTAACAGGATCATGATATTTCCAAGCACTTCATATGTATGACCCAGCTGGACACTGCAGAAGTGATAGGTAAAAAATTGATGAGTTTCAGAAACGGTATTGGTGGGGAATATTGAATGTACCAGCAGCTATCAGAAGACTGAGCAAATTAATCTCGGAAGATCTATCACCGGAATGCACTGGAATCAGGATGGCATGATCTCATCTCAACACAAGTACTGTGGCATGTTAGTAGGAATGACCATTGCCTGAACAAGGACGTCATGCTCTGTAAAGGATCAGCAAAAACAAAGGAAGACTATCAGTGAGGTGGTTTGACACAGTGGCTGCAACTGTGGGCTCAAACATAACAATTGTGAGCAGGGTGCATGGTTAGACAGTGTTTCATTTTGTCATTCATAAAGTTCTGTGAGTATGAACTGGCTCAGTGGTACCTAACAACATAACATTATACTTTGAACGATAAAGTGTTGGATTCATCAACTTCCTTTTGGGTTTTATACACAAAATGTGGCTATGCCCTAGAATATGAAGTACTAATATAGTTAAAGTTTATTGTGCCAACCTGGTCGATAAACACATGTGGGGCTAATTGAAGGGCGGAGAGATAAATGGCTCAGTGAGCATTGGCTTTCTAATTCTCGGATCTCTTGTTTCTGATGTTCTGACCAGGGTGCAACTGCCTTAGCCAATTCCCTGCGTCAGCTGGCAAGGCTCACTTCCTGCAAGACCTCCCCAAGGAGAAGCTATATGGACCTACCCCGATGCAGCCCTGGGTGCTGGAGCAGCGGTGTGGAGACCCCTGCCAGCCCTGAGATGCTTACTCATTCACTGACTCAGCTTTCCTCCTGCAGTCGGCATCACTGTGTGTGTTTTGTGAGATGGAGGAGGACTTTGTGGGTTGGTGTCGGACATATGTGTTAATGGGCTAATGTTGGACTTGTGGGCTTGGCCAGCCCTGGATTGGGATGTTTTCTTGATGTGCACTTACCCTTTATATAAAACTCTCTCTTGTACATCTCAGTTTCTGTGGGTTTGCTTCTCTCATGTACCCAAACTCATACAGGTCCTATCAGATTTCTTTCAAGATCCGTATCATTCTTCACTGAGAAGCCACCACGTGTCTGTGAGTGTGTGCTGCTGTGGTGGCTTGTGTGTTGTGTGGTGATGGAAGCTATGTGACTGGAATTTCAAATGCCAGTAGGCTCGGCCAAAGGAGCCGGTGTCAGCAGACTAAGGACAGACGATGAGGGACTTGGCTTCCCACGTAGGGTGAGGTAGCTGTTGGAAACAGCCAGAGACTGGAGTCCCCATGAACAGAAACAGAGCACTGTTGGGGATCCTGCCAGAGCATGGGCCCGGGGGTACAGAGGCACTCAAAGTGTGATGGAGGAGGAGCTGCTTCCTCAATGTAGGGTGACCAGGGTGACGTCCCTGGAGTAAAACCTATGGGTTTAAAGCCTTTGGGATCTGCAGTCGCTGATAGGACAGAACTCAAAATGAGAGCAGCTTCAGACATCGACTAATGATCGCACTTGGGGTTGGCGCAGGGGCGACAACAGCGGGCACAAGCCTGAGGACTGCGTGAGGACGGCCCAGCCGCTGGCAGTGCTTTCTCCTCTTGTGCAGGGACTCACTCTGACTCCACTCAGATCGGACTCGATGGCACCTGACAGCCACGGCAACAGCAACACCGGGGACATGGACAGGACTGGGAAAAAAGAATAGTGTGATAAAAATTATGAGTAGTGAGCAGAATGTTCTGATGGGCTCATATTTCCTCAGAAATATTTTTCCCTGCTGCTGCTTTTTCTATCATCTATCTATGTCTATCTGTCTATAATCCATCTATCTATCTATCTATCTATCTATCTATCTATCTATCTATCTATCTATCTATCTATCTTTCACCTATCTATCTATCTATCTATCATCTATCTATCGTCTATCTATCTATCTATCATCTATCATCCATCTATTTATCTATCTATCTATCTATC
>NW_022111373.1:146439786-146441972 GCF_000313985.2 Echinops telfairi
ATCTATCTATCATTATCTATCTAACATCTATCTATCTATCCATCTATCTATCTATCTATCATCTATCTATCTATCATCTATCTATCATCCATCTATCTATCTGTCTGTCTGTCTGTCTATCGATCATCATCATCAATCTATTTATCTACTTGTGTAATAAGCTCCCCTATATCCCCTCTCTCCCCCACTTTACCTCCCAGGAACCCATATTGTTATTTATTTTCCCCTGTAATGGTTTGTGTGCGTGTGTGTGTGTGTGTGTGTGTGTGTGTGTGCCATGTCTTACACAATCCGATATGTCCACTCACATACAATTCTGTCGTTCATTCCCTTCAAGTGGACCTATATCGTCTGCAATGCTATCAGCTCCCTGTCCCCCCCTTGCCCCTTCCTCCTGTAACTCAGGGACCCTTTCTCCTGTTACTGTTTCTGAAGGGTTACCTATCTTGACTTTCATGTACTGAACTATCTTAAATATACAAATGAACATATGCAAATCTAACATGATAAATAAGGTAAAACAAATAAAAAGTATAAACAGCTACAATATTAGTCTTGCTGTTATTGCTGCTTTTCTAAAACATATATCTAAAAATTATTGAAATAAACCTTACATTTGTTTTGCAAATTAAGTACAAATCCTTCCCTTATCATTACGTAAATGTGCTATGTGTCACATCTTATTGACGTAGTCCTGACACTTTCTGATAGAATTCAATTCCTGTGAGCGGCCTGTGAGTTTCTTTCATACCCCACATATCCACCATAATTCCTGCCTTCAAGCTGCTTTTGATCTTGATGAGACTTGGATTTTTAAACTCGAAATACCTTCCTTGGAGTCCCACTGGATACCCAAGAAAATGAGTGATGCTACCATTCTAACACAAACAATGCAAGCATCACTGAGCAATCTTCACATCATCACCCAGACAGGAACACTCCCACATTCATTCATCTTTTTTTAAATCCTTTTATTAGGGGTTCATACATCTCTTATCACAATCCATACACACATCAATTGTGTAAAGCACATTTGTACATTCATTGCCCTCAGCATTCTCAAAACATTTGCTCTCCCCCTAAGCTCTTGGCATCAGGTCCTCATTTTCCCCCGTCCCTCCCCGTTCCCCCCTCCCTCATGAACCCTTGATAATTTATAAATTATTGTTTTGTGATATCTTTCCCTGTCCAATGTCTCCTTTCATCCACTTTTCTGTTGTCTGTCCCCCAGGGAGGAGGTCACATGTAGATCCTTGTAATCAGTTCCCCCTTTCAAACTTACCCTCCCTCTATGTTCCCAGCATCGCCACTCACACCACTAGTCCTGAAGGGATCATCCGCCCTGGATTCCCTCTGTTTCCAGTTCTTTTCTGTACCAGTGTACATCCTCTGGTCTAGCCTGATTTACAAGGTAGAGTTCAGATCATGATAGTGGGGGGGTGGGGGGTTTAGCATTTAGAAACTCGAGGAAAGTTGTGTTTTTCATCATTGCTTCATCACACCCTGACTGGCTTGTCTCCTCCCTGAGATCCCTCTGCAAGGGGATCTTGAGTGGCCTACACATGGGCTTTGGGTCTCCACTCGGCACTCCCCCCCCTCATTCACTATGGTAAGATTTTTCTTCTGATGATGCCTGATACCTGATCCCTTCCACACCTTGTGATCACACAGGCTGGTCTGCTTCTACCATGCGGGCTTTGTTGCTTCTGAACTAGATGGCTGCTTGTTTACCTTCAAGCCTTTAAGACCCCAGATGCTATACCTTTTGATTGCCAGGCACCATCAACTTTCTTCACGTTTGCTTTTGCACCCATATGTCTTCAGTGACCATGTTATGGAGGTGAGCACACAATGATATGATTTTTGTTCTTTGATGCCTGATAACTGATCCCTTCGGCACCTATTGATCACACAGGCTGGTGTGTTCTTCCATGTGGGCTTTGTTGCTTCTGAGCTAGATGGACGCTTGTTTACCTTCAGGCTTTTGAGACCCTAGACACTATATCTTTTGATGGTTGGGCACCATCAGCTTTCTTCACTGCTTTTGCTTATTCACCCACTGTCTCTTCAGTGGTTGTGTCGGGAAGGTGGGCATCATAGAATGCCAATTTAATAGAAGAAAGTATTCTTGCATTGAGGGAGTACTTGAGTGGAGGCCCAATGTCCTTCTGCTACCTTAATACTAA
>NW_022111373.1:146443362-146525641 GCF_000313985.2 Echinops telfairi
GAAGAAAGCTGATGGTGCCCGGCTATCAAAAGATATAGCGTCTGGGCTCTTAAAAGCTCGAAGGTAAACAAGCGGCCATCTAGCTCAGAAGCAACAAAGCCCACATGGAAAAGGCACACTAGACTGTGTGATCACGAGGTGCCGAAGGGATCAGTTATCAGGCATCAAAGAACAAAAAATCATTCATCTTTCAGGACCATGTCTGAAGGAGCCTGTTGGCCTGGTGCTGCCAGCTGGACTGCTTCCTCCAAAGTTAGCTGCTTGAGAGCATTAGATGCGCAGGCTTCCTCCTCCCATAGAGAGAACTAACTGCAGGAGTAACAATGAGTATGAGAAAGAAGAAAACGTTCTAGGACTGACTGTGGTGCTAATTGTACAACTCTCTCTGACATGGTTGAATTATGGACTTGTATGACATGTGGATGAAGTGCCAATCAAACTGTTTAAGAAATGGAGAATAGACAACAGTCTCAGAAACCCCAAGGGACAAGTCTCTCCTGTCCCATAGCGTCGCTATGCCTCGGAAAGACTTGATAGCTGTGAGCTGACTCTAAGAAAAGGTTCTTAAAACAAGTTTTCCTTTAAACGGAGAAAGTCTGAATCATGAGCTATTAAATTGATTTTGGTCCCACAGTGAATCTTCTTTAAAAAACAAAAACCAAAACGGTTTTTCCTGCTGTTCTGTACTTATTTTGGGGGTATTTTCCCCCTTCATGATTCAAAGCTTAAAGATTTCTAAAAATCATCTTGGCAAAACACCATGAGTCTAACTCTGCTGTATTACTTTTAAGGTATGCTAAATTTTAGGCCTAAAGGTTTAATTTCCATGCTTTCTGCTACTAAGCCAGACAGACTCCAAATATTCGTTTAATATGCTTTCTTATGGTTTAATGTGCAGTAATTTTAGAATTTTAGAAATGTATTTCCCCGAAAAATGTGTTCGCTTGATATTTCTCGGGCAGCAAGAACATTTAAGTGCAACCTTATCCAATTAGAATTTGGAACCCAATTAGTATAATTTGAGAAGAAAAGTTATAAAATGTTCCCTATCAGTTGTTTTCCCTATTTTCCCTAGTCCTCATCCCCCAAATCAATCACAAGAATGAACATAAACAATGAGAATGTGAAATTGCATCCAGAATATAGATTATGTTTTTGGCAAACTAGAGAGCTTTCTATTTGTTCACACACACAAATGTGATATTGTTTTATTTCAGGGATTTTTGCATATTGAATCAGGGCAGAGGTGGCCCATGCTCAACCTCCACAGGTAGCTTCCCTTGTTCGGTTTCAGGAAGCAGAGTGGTCATGGTGACTGGCTGGGAGCCCGGCTGCAGTCCTGGCTGTTTCACCGATCCCCAGCCAGTTTCCCAGTCTCTTGTGACGACTCCAAGTATGCAAAATGGGTTCTCTACCATAGGAGGTTTCAGAGGGACACATAGGGGACCATTACCAATAAAATTGCCCCAAGACAGTGCCTGGCACTTAGTGGACACTCTCAGAATCTCCCCGACACTGCCCTGCCCATTGTAATTTGTTTGTTCCATCAGTTTGACTGCAATTCATAGCACCCCTGCAATTCCAAAATAAATGACAATTTCCCTAGAGAGTTTTCTAGGCTAAAATTTTTATTGGGAGGTGGGGGCAGGCCATGGAAAGATAATGCTTTCTGCTCCTGTGAAGAGTTACAGTCTCAAAACTCCACAGGGGCAATTCAACCCTGTCCTACAGCGTCATTATGCATCCAAATCGACTTGATGGCAGTGTGTTTGCTTTTGAACCTTCTGGGAGCTTGGCCAGGTCTTTCTCTGATGGAGCAGCTCATGGTTTTGAATTGCCAACCTTTCATATCACAGCTGAGCACTTAATCATTGAACCACCAGGGTGACTGCCCTGCCTACTACCCAAGCCATTTCTTTTCAGTCAATTCTGGACAATAGCAACCCTATAGGGCAGTGTAGAGTTGCCCCCATAGAGTTTTCCAGACTGAAATCTTTACAGAAGCAGACTGCTGCATTTTCCTCCCTTGGAGAGGCTGTCAGTTTGAACCACTGAGCTTCCAATTAGTAGCCAAGCACGTTCATCTCTATACCAGGAGAACGTCTTTGGGAGGACTTGAAGCGTTTGCTGATGCAAATCAAAGATTGTGGGCTTCAGAATGGATTACATACTAGGTGGAAATGTAAAGACCCAATGTAAAGAACACTATGCAAGAAGACCCAAAATCCCTATGATTGGACCACTAGGTAACATCATGATAAATAGAGAAAAGATTGAAGTCGCCAAGGATTTCGTCTTGCTTGAATCAACAATCAATGCTCATGGAAGCATCAGTCAAAGGTTCAAATGAGAGGAAGCACTAAGAGGTGGAAGAAGCGGGGAAGTGATGGCAGGGCAGTAGGCTGCAAAAGGAAACAGAGGCAAGCTCTAGGAGCGAACGCATAGATGAGGAGATTAACAGAGGTGTGCGCTTATGCAAATACATTAATCCGTAACAATAGTGGTATTGGTCTAGGTACATATATTTATAAGGCAATGCACTGAAGCTGCAGACAGGCCTTGGGCCTTGGCTCATACCTGCCCTCAATACAAGAACACTTTGTTCTAACAAATTGGCATTCTGTGATGCTCACCACACGCCCCTTCCCCCGTCACCACCAAAATGATCGCTGAAGACAAAAAGGGTGCATAAGCAGATGTGGTGAAGACAGAGGAGGGTGCCCGGCTATTCAAAGATATAGTGTCTTGGGTCTCAAAGGCTTGAAGTTAAACAAGCGGCCCATTCAACAGTGAAGCAACAAGCCCACATGAAGCAACAGCCAGGGAAATTGTGAGGTGTCACTGAGACTTGGCAATGGGCACAAGAAGATGCACAACAAACAGTAAACAAATAAAAATGCATTGGTGAGAATGGAGGGGTATTGGAGCGGAGACCCAAAGCCTATCTATAGACAATGGAACATCCCCCCACAGAGGGGTTGCAGGGAGTGGGTGAGTCAATCAGGGTGAAGTAGAGCACTAACGGGTCATGCAGTATACCTCTGTTCCCTGGAGGCCTCCTCATCCTCTGCTATCACCACCTCAGTGCTGCCTCCCAATCTAAACTAGATGGGGGCATGTACATAGGTATAGGCAAGAGATAAAACTCATGACACATGGAACCCAGGAACAGGAATGGAAATAGAGCTACCTAAATGGTAGAGGGAAGGGGGGGGGGAAAGGGGGAACCGATTACAATGATCTACATATGACCCCCTCCCTGGGGGATGGACAACAGAAAAGTGGGGGGAGAGGTGGGGAGGGAGGAGGCACCAATTGCAATGAATGGCCCATAACCACACACTCCCAGCCAGAGGAAGAACAACAAAAACCAGAGGGGATGGGAGATGGCGGTCGGACTGAGATTTGAAAATAATTAACAATCTACAAAATGTCAGGGGGCCAGGAGGGTTGGGGTGGAGGGAGGATGGAGAGAAAAAAAAGAGGAGCTGATCTCAAGGGCTCAATAGAAAGCAAATGTCTAGAAAAGAGTGATGGAATACATGCATGAATAAATCGGATAAAATTGATGTATGGTTTGTAACGAGAGTTGCAGGCACGCCCAATAAAATGATTTTGACAAAAGTTCAGATGACGTTCTAATCAAATAGACACACTGCGGCTTAATCCTCTAAGTTCCATCCTTGCTTTTCAAGAGTTAGAAGCGCATGGTTTCCACTGCTGATCTTGCTGTTAGGAGCCTGGCATGTTAACCTCTATTCCTTCTGGGCATTTTTGAGGTGTACTTTAATCCTCTTTGGGACATCATTATTTTTAGAACTTTAAAGGGTTGTTGTTTGTTTACTTGCTTTTTTTTTGCTTTGGGTTGCTGATTTTCCAAATGCAAGATGATTTTTGAACAAGAAGGGTGAGAGGCTATACCCTGATCACCTTTCCTAATTCTAAGCCATGCAGGATTCCCTAATTCTGTTCACATAACTGCCTCATGATCCATGTTCAAGTTTCGAATGTGCACAATGAAGTTCTCTGGAATTCCTGTTCTTCTCAAGGCTATGCGCAGTTTACTGTGGTTCATACAGCCCAATGCCTTTGCATAGTACAATGAAACACAAGTTCACATCATTCTGGGATGCTCTGTTTTCAGCCAAGATCCATCTCATGTCATCAACAACAATGATATCCCTTGTCCCACATTCTCTTCTGGGTCAAACCTGAACTTCTGGCAGTTCCCAGTCACTGTACTGCTACCACCATTGTTGGATGATCTTCAGCACAATTTTACTTCTGTGTGTTATCGGTAATCTCATGCTATAGTTAGAGCATTCTGTTTTGTCACTTTTATTTGAAATGGACACAACTATGATCTCTTCCTGTCAGTTAACCATGGAGCTGTCTTCCGAATTTCCTGGCATAAACTAAAGGGTGTTTCAGCTTTTGGAACCATTTCAATGGCTGTTTTGTCAGTTCCTGGAGCTTTGTTTTTGGCTAATACATTCAGCGTGGATTGAACTTCCTCCTTCAACACATTGCTTCTTGCTCATATGCTACCTCCTGAATTGGTAGGATGTCGACTAATTCTATTTGGTACAGTGATACCGTGTATTTTTTCCATCTTCTTTGATGCATCCTGCATCATTCAATATTTGGCCTAGGAACCTTTCAAGGTTGCAACTCAAGGTTTGAATTTTTTTCTTGAGTTCTTTCAGTTTTAGATATGCTGAGTGAGTTCTTCTATAAGCAGAATTACAAACCCAGTGTAACCAGTGGGTGTTCATACATGACAAGAAGTGCGAGGATGGTGCAGGACTGGGCAGAGTGCCATCCCTTTGTGCATAGGGTCACTATCCGTTGAAACCAACTTAACAACAAAAACAACACAGAGTGGACGGTCTTTATCGTTTCAATATAAGAAAAGTAAATATCCATATCTACTCGTGTATAAGCAGAGTTTTTCAGCACATTTTTATGCTGAAAAACCCCTCTCTGCTTATACTCTAGTGAGGGTTCCACTTTCCCGTTCTCCGGTGCAGTGGGGGTGTTCTATGGTCTTTCTCGCTCATCTGTGGGGGCCTGCAGCCTCTGTGGGTGGTCCGAAGACTGCTGATATCACCGCTTTTTTTTTCTCCTGCAGCCGGCAGCCTCTGTGTTGTCCATGCTGTATTGGACAAGAACCTGCCTGCTTCTGTGTGCTGGTGCTTGTCAGATGCGGCTGCTCTTCTCCTCCCGCTCTTCTCCAGGGCTGTGACCAATGACATAGCCTTTACAGTCTTGCTCGTGGTTGGTCAAGCCCCCTTGCTCCACCCTAGCATTGCTGAATACATGTACTGGTATATCTCTGGTCTTGGAAATACAGTACCTTTATTTACAGTACTTAGTCTGCTATATTTTATTTATTATTTTCTTATTTATGCCTATCTTGACCCAGTGTTAAATACAGGCATTTTCATATGTAAATATATTTATATATGATGATCGGGAAATAGATCGATGTACCTATATTTATAGGTTTAGCATTAGGGAAGCATTAAGGTTTAGCATTAAGGATGGACATTGGGCCTCTACTCAAGTACTCCCTCAACACAAGAACACTTTGTTCTATTAAACTGGCATTCCTTGATGCTCACCTCCCAACAGGATCACTGAAGACAAAGAAGGTGCATAAGCAAATGTGGTGAAGAAAGCTGATGGTACCTGGCTATCAAAAGATATAGCATCTAGTGTCTTAATGGCTTAAAGATTAACAAGCAGCCATTTAGCTGAGAAGCAACAAAGTCCCACTTTGAAGAAGCACACCAGCCTGTGTGATCATGAGGGGCTGATGGGATCAGGTATGAGGCATCAAAAACCCAGAACAAAAAATCGTAATGTGAATGAGGGGGTGTGTGGAGTGGAAGACCAAAGCCAATCTGTAGGCAATTGGATATCCTCTTACAGAAGGATTGTGGGGAGAAGACGGACCAGTTAGGGTGCAGTATAGCACCGATGCAACACAGCTTTCCTCTGGTTCCCCCCCACCCCCACTATCATGACCCTAATTATACCTTACAAATCTGGCTAGACCAGAGCATGTACATGGGTACAGATAAGAACTGGAAACACAGGGAATACAGGGCAGATAAACTCCTTGGGACCAATATTGAGAGTACCCATACCAGGAGGGGAAGGGGAAGGTGGGGGGAGAGAGGAGGAACTGATCACAAATGACCTAACTATAACCCCCTCCCAGGGGGATGGACAACAGACAAGGGGGTAAAAGGAGACATCAGACAGTGAAAGACATGAAGAATAATAATAATTTATAATTATCAAGGGTTCATGAGGGAGGGAGGGGAAGGGAAGGGAAGGGAAAAAATGAGGAGCTGATACCAAGAGCTCAAGTAGAAAGAAATTGCTTTTGAACATGATGATGGCAACATATGTACACATGTGCTTGACACAATGGATGGATGGGTGGATTGTGAAAAGAGTTGTGTGAGCCCCCAATGAAATTATTTATTTAAAAAGAAAGGAAAAAATTAAGTTTTCCCAGTTTTGGGTGGTAAAATTAGGTGCCTTTGCTTATATTTGGATTGACTTATACTCAAGCATATACAGTATATTTCTGGTACTGTCTACTTTCAGTCAATAGTTATCTGACTTTAGCAATAATATTACTTGTTAAGTATCCTCTTTTGAATCTGGCTTTTTAGACAGTTTTGAATCCAGTAATTTCAGACAGCTCCCATGTCAATGTACTGATGAAATCATTATTTAATTATTTTCAAAAAATTGTTTTTGCATGGGATGCTAATGGTATTGTTCAGTGACTTCTACATACTGTTGGAATACTTTTCTTTGGGATGCACTCACATATTGATCACTTCCAATCAGTGGGCCAGGTAGCTGCCTTCCAAATCTTATGACAAAAACAAATGAACATTTCTAGCATTACAAATACCTTGGTTTAAACATTTCAAATGTAATTCTGTCAATTCTTGCACACGTCCCCTCCCCAATACTTTCCATGCAACTTAGATAGTCTCCTACAATACCACTGGTTATTGATCATTTGTTGCCCCTGAAATGGTTGGATTTAGACCAATTCTTTGTGGCATAGTGACTTTCTGTGTTTCTTTCATCTTTGTTGAAGCTTCCTGCATTTTTCAATATATTTTCAGTAGGATCCTTCAAATCAAGGCTTGCTTACTAAAGCTTCCTGAAAAATCGTTTTAGCATGTTTTTCCATTTTGATCTTCTAACTCTAGATCTTTTTGTATCTCGTTTGAGTGTTTTGTTTTGTCTTCACCAGCCACCTGTAAAAAATATTCTTGTATGTCACCTCTTCTTTCATTAACAATAGGTAAGCTACGTTCAAGAATAAGAACAAGTTTGTAGTGTCTTCTAATATTCATTTTGATCCTTTCTTTTTGTCTGTCTTTTTATAACTTTGTTCTTTCTTCATCGATGGAATTTTCCAGCTCATTAATATCTAGGATAGCAGTCTTTCTGCAATCTATCAATGTACAGTGGGACAAATCTATTGCTGACATTGCCTCTGAATTGGGGTGAGATATGTTCAAAGCCATCCCTTGGATCTTGTGAACTTGTTTTCATTATCTTCAGCTTCAAACTTTACTTGTATAGGAGTAGTTGATGGGCTGTCCAGCAGTCAGTCTGTAGCCTTGTTCTAACTGATTATCTTGAGCTTCTCCCTCATCCCTTTCCACATAAGTTAATTGGAATCCTGTGTAGTCTGTCTAGTGTGGTCCATTGCTGGTATTGTTGCCATTGTTGAAAAGGGGCAATTACAATGAGTAAGTCATTTATCTTGAAGAATTTCACGTGGTCTCTAATGTTTCTCACAGCAAAGCCAAAATCTACACCTACTAATATTTTATATCATATGTATGTGAAAATTGGACATTAAATAAAGAAAACTGAAGAATCCGCAGTAAATTTGAATAGTGGTGCTTGTGAAGAATATTGAAAAATCACAGACTGGCAAAAAGAACGCACAAATCTGTCTTGGAGGAAGTATTGCCAGAAAGCTCTGTAGAGGCAGGATGAGCAGACCTTGTCTTATGGGCTGTGGACGTGTTGTCAGGGGAGACCAATCCCTGAAGAAGGACAGCACGTTTGGTGAAGCATGGGGTAGTGAAAGAGAGGAAGCCCCCTAATGAGATGGACTGACACAGTAGCTGCTTTGATGGGCTCTAATTTAAGAACAACTGGGAGGATGACACAGCTAGGGAGGTGTCTCCTTCTGTTGGATGCAGGGTCTCCATGAGCTGGAACCAACTTGATGGCACCCAACAACAACAACTACAGCAACTTTCTGACTGTCTCAATCCAACCATCATTAATGATCAACGCATCAGAATTGTATGTTTGCTCAATTTCAGATTGCAGAATCAGGCAAACATCTTCAATTTCTTCATCTTTTGCATTAATGTTTGTTGCATTCATTTAAAAATATATTTGTGCTAATTGATCTTCCGGTAGGTGTGTGGATATTATTCTGTTACTGGCAGTGTTGTGCTTCAGGGTGGGTCTTGAAATAGTCTTCCTGACGATGAAGGAGACATTTGTCTTCAAATTCCTGGCAGAGTAGCCCATATGTTGATCTGATTCAAAATGTCTAAAATCAATCCATTCAGCTCATAAATGACAAGGCTATCCGCTTTAATGTGTTCCATTCCATTGCTGATGACTTATAATATTCCTAGATTCACACTTCATGCAATTTATATTCCAATCATTAATCGTCTTTTGTAGCAGCTTCTTCTCATTTTTGAGTCATGCCCCACCACCAAATGAAGGTCCCACAAGCTTAACTCCCCCTCACCACCCAGGACAGAAATACTTTGACGACATAGCTCTTCCCTGGGTATACAGTGAACCCTCGCCACTTTGCGCTTCCACTTCCGCAGCTTCACTCTATCGCGGTTTTCGCGTAACAGCACCCACTGCCTACACCCGCTCCTTCAGAGGAAAAAGACGGCGACCCACCTGTAGAGTACATCCCTTAAGTCATTTCATAGGCTATTGATTACAGTATTTGTAAGAACTATGTATAATAACACTGTATGTGAAATATGTAATACTGTACTGTAAACTAGATGCCATAAATAATATAATAAATAATAAATGATAATTGTAACGTCCAAAATGTTTTACTGTATTTTCCCTTTTTCGTTTAATAAATTGGGTAATACGAGTGTAATGGTGACTAAAGGGTGTTTTTTCATGTCCTCTATGCTCTAACTACGAAAATATTTGATTTACAAATAAGGAATCCTACTTCGCGGAATTTCATTTATCACGGTAGGGTCTAGAACCGATTAACCGTGATAAACGAGGGTTCATTGTAGTTTCAGTGCCTGCTAACCTAAAGGAATCATATGCCAGCTCCATATCTGACAAGGTGTCAGTGCTAACTACATGGTTCTCACTGGCCACTTCTTCCAGAGCTATCTTCCGGTCCTCTTTCCTAGTCTAGCTTTTATATTGAAATCGGTCAACCCGGGGTGACCCTGCAGATATTTGAAATACCAGTAGAATAGCTTCCCGTTGCCTCCCAATAGCATGTTAGTTATTATAATAGGACAAAATGGCAAACACATTATGGTGGTCCTTTTGTAACTTCCCGGCCCCATGGCTCTGCCTCACATTCTCAGCCTGACTACTGCTGGGCTGCTCTGTCTTGTGGTCTTTGCACACTCCTCGGCTGCCACTCCCTGCTTGGAGCGTGGCTGTGCTTCGCTCATGGTTCTTGGGTGGTCTTGCTGGTCATGGGCTTCTCTTTTCCTGCTTCTGAAATGGCTTACTTTATATCTAATGGAATAACAAAATGGACCAATATCCTCTATGATCATTCACACACCATGTTTTCATGGGTCTGCCCCATACCTTTGAGGCCCAAGCCTATGGACAGAAGAATCATACCAAGTAATGCTACTTTGCTCCAGTAGAGCTGTATTCAGGGCCACACAGGCAGATATCACCATTTTAAAAATTTTCATCAGCAATTTTTTTGCACTTTATATTAATATCACCCACACTTTATCAAAGCCATAGTTAATCTAGTTTGTCTGTATAAAGAATTAACTGCTATATTGTGTTACTTGATTAACAATGTCTACCCTCACCCCAGTCCATTGTTTTTATAAACCTAAAGAGTAGCTTGTTGTGACAATAATAAATAATTTTATTAAGCTGCCTCACATCTAGAATGTAAGCTTGATTCACTCATTCAGTAAATATATATTGATTTTCTACTCACTATAGGCTCAAACCTGCCATCAATTGTGAGGATGGCTTAGGACCCTGCAGTGTTTCATCCTGTTGTACACAGGCCACTCTGAGTTGTAGCCACCTCAATGGCATACAACAATGATGACAAGTTAGACACTTGTGTGTTTATAAACAGTACATCTCTCTGTAGTACAGGAATATTCGTCTACTGAATGCAAGTTTAACCCCATAGAAATAAAGCAAACAATCACCCAAAATGTCGACAATGATATATGGGGAAATAAATGTGCCCAACAATATTGTTTATAAGAGAGAAATATGGAAACAACCTAATGAAAAATTAGACGATTGAGTAAATAATCATGTTTCATCTACATAGTATAGTCTGTTATTACTACACTTTGTGCTGGAGCTCTATTTTAGTGACACTGAGCGATGGTGATGATTTATTAAGTAAAATAAAAGTATGTTGCTAAATAGTACGATCCCCCTTTTATTAAAAATCTGTTTACATTTGTACATATGCCAAAGTATAGACATGTTAGTTTAGTTTTCTTTTTTTTTTTTTTCCTGAGTGGTGGAATTACAGATTGTATTTATTCTACCTTCTCTCTCCTTTGTGAGTTAGGTATGTGTTTATATTTGAGATATCATTTTTGAATTCAATATTTTATGAAATTCCCATCAGCTTGCCCTGATACTCCACCCTTATTTCCCATCTTCTCTCTCTTGTAGAATAGCATCTTCTGGTTGGGCGGTGGTCCTCCAGGTTGGCGGCGGTTTCCTCTCTCCTCTAAGGTCATCATGAGTCAGCATGGAATTGACAGCAGTGAGGGGTTTTTGTTTCACCCAAGTTAACACCCATCTTCCCTCAATTCTATTGCCTCCTCCACCATTTTCCCCTTCCCCCCTCGGGTTGCCATATAAAGGTCTGTTTACTTTGATAGGGAAACCTTTATCTTGATTTTTTATTTTATAACTGAGGTCTAATAGCGTGTTTATCCTTTGGTGATTGATGAACTTTACTCAGCATAACGTTCTCTAAATCTGTCCATTTTCTCTTTTTGGTCCTATGCTTTTCTATTTATCCTGCAAGAGCAGTAAATCCTGTAAAAGATGGAAACTGTGTAAAACAGAGGAGACCCAGTGGAGAAAGAAAGCTAAAAATAAAACTTCTAATGAACCGAGTAACAGAAAATAACCCGGGTGGAGGATTTGGGAGACTTGGGAAAAGAAATGAGTCCCATCACGCCCCAGGTCTCACAGGTTCACAGCATGTACACGCCACACAAAAGCCATTAATAGGAAATACTAAGAAATCAACAGATAGCAAAACTGTGCGTGGTGAATATGACATGGTTTCAGTTGTGGGAACACGCAATGTTTTCATGAAGGTTTTCACTTCTGAGGAGGAGCGACAACACGTTCCTTGCTTAGACATTGATACATGTGATTCCACTCCAGGATCATCTCTCCAGTCTGTTGTTTGTTATCAATGTTATGTTCGAGATAAGCAGCAGGGGCACACTGGACCCCCTCATCAGGAGCCCTTCCTTCATCCACAGTAGCCACGGGTCTGTGGCCCCAGCTCAACAGGGGGGTCCTGTGTGTACATCACAATCCTGTGTTAAAGTATATCAAAATGCAGTGTCTCATATCTAGTCCTGCTAATGATGTGCCGTGTTTTAATACATTTCTTCCCTGTTTCATAATACAGCTCTCTCTTCCACTTCCTGATGAAGACATTGGAAATGACCTATAATGGAATTTTTCAGACACGATGGCATCCATTGCAAGATCCAAAATTCCTTGAGGGGTCACTTTGCAGAACTTTTAGAATAATGATTGGTGGCCCGAATGTAGGCAAGCCTAGGTGGAGTCCCACATGACGTTCTGTGTTTTGCCTTCCAGGCCACTTCATGTGTCATTTGCTTGGGACCTTGTTGCTAAGCTGCTCAGAGCACCCCCCTTCAGGGAAGATAAACATAAAAGAGAACTAGCCCCTTATTAGGGACATCCACACAGACATAGGTGTCAATACCCTTGGCAGTTTCCAGGAGACAGGGTTGCTTTAAGAAGGTCTGTCCTAGACTGTGTTTGTTTGTTTGTTTGTTTGCCAGAGTCACTAGTCTGATTCCAGAACTTCAATAACGTGATTCTCGTGGGCATTCTGCCCATTCCAAAATTGGACTCAGTCATGATAAGCCAACTGAGATGGATCGAGTCATCTATTTCTGACGTCTCCTCTCTCCCCGCTGAAGCAAGATCTATCGCTCTGCCGCAATTAGACACTCAGAGCACAGCGCCCTGGCAGCAGAAGACTGCTGATGGCCAATGGTTCTAACCAAAGTGACCCCTCACTATTGCACGCGGTCTCGGGAGAGGGCAGCTCCTCAGCTTCTTCACGGCCCATCTGCTCCCTGGCACACGCATCACTCCCCACAAGGAAATAGCCAAAGCTACCAAGAGCCGGTTTGCACCCTAACTTGTACTGTGTTGGTTGCCAGAGGCCGCTGGGTCTCTATTGTCCAGCTGCAAAATGATAACCATGCCGGAGCGGTTGGAGCTCACATGACAAGGCCACTGATGTATACCGAGGTGGGAGGTGGGGTGGCAGGCCTCTTAAGTTCTCTGGCTGATAATAGCCGTGCTGATGCATCCACCTTGGAGGCAGGTTGCTGCATCCTGTGTACCTCTCTCGTGCCAAGCGGCCGGAGCCGAGGTGCTGTCCCCAGCTATAATTTAAAGGACCATGACATGAAGAAAGTGTTACAATGTTTAACCTATAGGGCATCCAAATGTCATAGACCCAAGCAAGTTCCTATTAGCAATAACTCCGGACCTCTGCAGGGAATTGACATTCAAAACTGATGAGCTTGGGTCCCTGGGGCTTGCTCCGACCTAGCCTCGCCCAGGCCACTTGGTAACTTGAGTGGCCCAGGGGTCAAGCCATGATAGCCCTCTTCAATTTAAAGAGCGGCTTCTCCCGGCTGCTGCAGTTCTGACTCGGCACAATAAATTTCCCAAAGAGCATAAAGAGCCATCTAGTGTATATCAAATCAATATCATTGTGGCTGGCAGCGATATCTGAGGCTACAGTTCACAAAATAAACTAGACCAGGGGCTGGATTCTTGCCCTTGGCAATCAATCAGGCTCTGGGGTCATGGATTTCAGTGTAAATTAACACAGCAAAAACCAGTGCGTTCCCCAGACGATGGTATAATACAGGATCTGCTGCTTTCTTTCTTTTTTTTCTCTTTTATTTTTTTTTAAAGCCCTCTCCTCATTTCATTGCTTATGCTCAGGGTGAGGTTACACTGAACAGAATAATAAAAGGCAGTGATGAGGAAAGTGGCAGAAATCATAAAAATAACACCTTCATATTCTCCTGACACACACACATGAAGCACACAGGAGCGAAGCATTTCGGAGGCCAGCACACGGGAACGCAGTCAAATGCATTAGACGATCAAACGCGGGCCTTGTCCAGGGGTCAGCATGCATTCCATCAGGCCCCATATGTGAGTCAGGGGAGCAGCCACGGCAGTTGCTTTGTGGTACAATGTTCTTACCTGTTCTCAGGGCTTCTCAGTATTGCCCCATCGTCTGACAAGGTCCCAGCCCAATAGGTGTTCCCCTGAAATGCACCCATCCCCAAAGGTACCAAGATACCCTCAATGTCAGGGGACAAATCTCACCTGTATAATCGCTGATCTTGGAGAAGAGCAGCTATTAATATTGCCCTACCCCAATAGGCATCTATCTATTGTCATTGCGAAGCTTCTACTCTGCAGTGGCAGACACAGAACCATAACTCACGAGTTTAGGAAGGAATCTGTTGGTTGTAGGAAAATTCCAAGCAGGATATCAGGCTTTGACACAGAAGAATCAGTGTTAAATTGACTTAGAAGGACTAAAGCAGAGGACCTACCATCTTACCACACATATTCACTTGCACGTATATGCCTCATGCACAGCATCGATGAGGGAGGTCACATCTGGCCTGGGAGAATAGCAAAACAGAGTCCAAGTGGTTGAATCAGTAGATAGATAGATATAGATATAATTTATAAATAATATTTTATAATTTATTGAAATGCTCTATCTCTCATGCTAGGTCACATTTTTTGAGGGATCCCATGCTCTGATTGCTGGGCAGGGGCAACTTCCCATTTGACCTCCAAGTCTCAGAGGTTGGCAGACGCTAACTGCCCACTGCATGTACTTGCTTTTCTGAGCATCTAGGGAGATAGTATGTGAAGGATCACGGAAGCAGATTCTTCCGTGTGATGTCCACTGAAGGCAGGCAGATTATTCTTGTTATTTCTTTTTGCTTCCATAGAAGTACCGATAGAACCTATGCATAACTGCATAGCAAAAGACAGCTTTGGTCAAGACTAAGACTTGTATATCAAAGGGAATTAAGTGTGAAGGGTCCCAAGGGAGAGAGGGTACTGATGATAAATGCAATAACATATGAAGAGGTGGACAGGCATTGACTTGAATGGAAGGTAAGAAAGAAATGCGTAAGAGGAAAAGAGAAATCAGGGGAGAGGAGGTGGCAGAGAACGCAGGGTGGGTGCAGATGGGTTTGAACTGTTGAATGCAGAGTTGGTGGTTGAAGTGTAATCCCTGCCCTCACCTGAGTCACACCTAAAAATTCATTTACAAAAGTTATTTTGGGTCGGCAAGGGGCTTTAAGAGGAATAATTTGGCTGTAGCTCACAGAATAAGTTATATTTCTGTATTAAACATCGTGAAGCTGAAATGTCTTGAGATGGTCTTTAAAAATAAAGCAAATAATAAACAGAAACCAAATGGAACAAAACAACCACAAAGATGCAACAAATACAGTGGTTTCTGGGAAGAATTAAAAATGAGAAGAAAACTTAATGGGGAAAGAGCATTTCAGTCCATGGTTGCCCCCCTCTCTGTAGCAAGGAGATAAGATCTCCCTTAGCCAACAGTTCAGAAGATCAATCACAGTGAGGGTCTCTTAGTGTGCTGTGTCTATTTTCTGAGCTCTGTTAGCCATGTTGATCTCATCACTTGACCTTTTTTGAGACTTCAGGGTCACAGAGAAAGGAACACGCTACAAAAGGCCACCTCCTTGTCTGCTCAGATTAGAAGTGGAGTGTTGAAAATAGTGCCTTGGACAGCTGGTTTATCTGCATCAGAGAAACATGTGGGTTGGCTTAAGCTCTAAAGTTGTCTACAAACCATTCCGACATAAAGGGGGTATCTTTCAAGCAGAGAATCCAAGCGATGCAGATCGTAAGAAATTCACAAAGCGGTAAGGATGGCGGGGCGGGTAGGGAGTAGTTTCAAGATCCACGCTTACATCTTTAACTCCAAGGAAACATGAAGATGTGGATTTCAAGTTAGGTGTTACCGCTGAGAAAGACTAAGGGCAATTAAAGCCTCGTTTTCTTAGTTCTGCTTTCCAACGTGTATTGGTGCAAGGCCATGCAAGACTGCCCCATTCACATCACGGAGAAGAGTGTTGATGCCACCTCTCAACTTCTTAATTACAATGAGGAGGTTGACCACAACAGTGGGGCAGCTGGGTCAGAAGTGGTCAGGGCACAAAGAAGGGCACTCTGCCAGTTACAGGGTTCTGTTTTATAACATGAGTTATCAAAAAACTTTGGTTCTCCACGTCCAATTTAAAAAAGTCAAATGCCATGCAGAAGATGTCTACTCATCTTGGTGAGTCTTCTAGACTTGGTCAAAACAAAGCTCATGAAGCGCTTTGAATCTATGGTGGAGGGGTGGCCTGTAACTCAGGTCACACATAGCAGCTGGTCCAAGAGACTGAGTAACCACGGAGGAAGCTGCCAGGTCAGGAGTCCATGCACTGTGAGCAAACCGAGCTGTAGGTGTTGATGAGGTCATCAAATTGGCTCTGATATCATTGTGACCTCATGTACAACATAAAGTACTACTGCCTGAGTGTTAGCCACCTTCTTGATCACGGACATGCATTATTGTGACAACTGTATATTCCAATCTAGGGAGTTTGTCTTCCAGCACTAGATTAGACCATATTTCATTCTGGTCCATCTGGTTCTTTCTGGTGAATTTTCAGATGAAGAGAGGTATTTTCCCTAGTCTGCCGTAATCTGGAAGTTCTACTGAAACCTGCCCACTCTGGGTGACTGTTGGTTCTGGGAACACTGCTGATATAGTTTCTAACATCAAAGCATTGTCTCACGCACCTCACTACAACACATTTCCAGGTCGATGGTGAATAAACAGGGCAGGATCTTGAAAATAGTTAGCCACTGGGAATGCAAGAGAAGAGACCAAAAGGGCTAAAGTCAACGGGTGAATTCAGAGTCTTGTAAGAGGTATGGCCAAAGTGCTTCTTAAGACACGAATGGTGAGACTTAGTCTTATATACTTGGGACAAGCTGTCAGGAGAGCTCAGTCCCTGGAAGAGGCTATCATTCTTGGTGAAATGGAGGGGCAGTGAAAGAGGGGAAGGCCCTCGAGGAGATGGATGGACACAGTGGCTGCAGCCATGGGCTCAAGCATGGGAACCACTGTGAGGGTGGTGCAGGATCAGGGAGTGTTTCCTTCTGTTAGGTGTAGGGTCTCTATGGACCAGAACCAACTTAATGGCACCACCACTACCACCTCCGCCAACAACAGGGCTCCAGATAAAGGAAGGCAGTACAACAAATCTTAATATCCTTAAGGAACTAAGCTTCTTGAAGTCATTCTGGAGTCTGCGTTCTTATACATTCCATGAAGAAATGACTTTCAGAAAGCTGCTAAACTTATGTTAAAAGTATATTGACTGGCTGTTCTCCCTGAACTGTATCTTCAGAGCTGTCCCCTGCAGCACTGTCATCTAGAGAGAGGACATTAAGTCTGGAGTTCAGGCCATCCTGCAGTCATCTCTGGGAATGAGCTGATCGGAGGAGGAATATCACCCTCAAGGACTGGCGCAGTGGAAGGTGGTCTACTCTCGCCCCAACATATGGGAAAACCAAGAGGGAAGTGCAACAGACCAGTGACGGGAGCAAAGCCACAAAGCACCCGAGAAATCCCGATTGTAGACTTCTGACTTGAGGAACAGCACTTGGCCCCCCACCTGAACTGGTTGGGGAATTACAAGGGGGGCTTGTGGGTATACTCACACTGAAAGACAAAAGCCATACTAGGTGGGAGGGGCAGTAGACCACTCTATCCCTGACCATAGGAATAGTAATGGGGACTTTGAGGATGCTCACCTTTCAGGAAAGAATGCTGAAGACTAAAAGGGTGTATTTGCTGTTAGGTAAGTGAGTCCTGGGATAGGTAACCCTGAAAAAAATGGGGACTGGACTGATGGTGTATAACATGTCACCTCTTTTTAACAGAGAGATATTCATCTGCTGAATTTCAGGATCCCTGTTAGACTTGTGACTATCTGTATGTTTCTCTTTTTTGGGTAATTATCTATATAAGATAGGCAGGATAGGTAATCTTACAGAAAAAGCAGCTGGACCAGTGGTTCTTGGGGGCCAAGGGAGTGTAGGAGGCAGCAGGAGGTGAGCAATTAGCCAATAATCATGAGCTCAGGGCAATAGCAACGGTTCTAAAAGTGATGGTGAGGAGGGTATAGCTTTTTTTTTTCTTTTAAATCATTTTATTGGGGCTCATACAATTAATCACAATCCATACATACATCAATTGTGTAAAGCACACATACATTTGTTGCCCTCATCATTCTCAAAATTCACTTTCCTCTTGGGTTACTGGAATTAGCTCCTCATTTTCCTTTTTCCCGTCCCCCTCCCTCCCCGCTTCCCCCTCCCTCATGAACACTTAATAATTTATAAATTATTATTATATCTTATCTGACACTGCCCAGGATCTCCCTTTACCCACCCTTCTGTTGCCCATTCCCCAGAGAGGAGGTTATATGTAGATCCTTGTGAACGATTCCCCCTTTCTACGCCCCCTTCCCTCCTGGTATCACCACTGTCATCGCTGGTCCTGAGGGGTTCATCTGTCCTAGATTCCCTGTGTTTCCAGTTCCCATCTGTACCACTGTGCATCCTCTGGTCTAACCAGGTTTGCAAGGGAGAATTGGGATCATGGTAGTTGGGGGGAGGAAGCATTTAAGAACTAGTGGAAGGTTGTGTTTCATTACTGCTACACTGAACCCTGAGAGACTCACCTCCTCCCCACTACCCCTCTGCAAGGTATGTCCAGTTGTCTACAGATGGCCATTGGGTCCCCATCACGCGCCACCCTCATTCATGATGATATGATTACTCCCACCCCCACTCCCCCACCCCCGCCTTTGGTGCTTGAAACCTGGTCCCTTCAGCCCTTCATGATCACACATGTTGGTATGCTGCTTCCATGTGGGCTTTGTTGCTTCTGGGCTAGATGGCCGCTTGTTTACTTTCAAGCCTTTAAGTCCCCAGACACTATAGGTTTCAATAGCCGTGCACCCATCAGCCTTCTTCACCACACTTACTTATGCACACATTCATCTTCAGCGTTTATGTGGGGAAGGTGGTCACACAATGATGGCTCTTGTTCTTTGGTGTCTGCTACCTGATCCCTTCAACACCTCGTGTTCACACAGGCTTTTGTGCTTCTTCTCTGTGGGCTTTGTTGCTTCCAGCTAGATGGCCGCTTGTTTGCCTTCAAGCCTTTAGGAACCCAGATGCTATATCTTTTGATAGTCTGGCACCATCAGCTTTCTTTACCACATTTGCTTATGCACACATTTGTCTTCAGCGATCATGTCGGGAAGGTGGGATTAATTGAAGGTTGGAGAGACAAATGGCTAGGTGGGCCTCACCTTTCTTGTTCTTGGGTCTCTTGCTTTCTGAGGGTCGGACAGGATGCAGCTGCCTTAGCAAGTTCCCTGCTTCACCTTGCAAGGCCCACTTCCTGCAACAAACACATCCCCGAGGAGTAGCCACATGGAGCTACCCTGATGCAGCCCTGGGTGCTGGCGCAGCCACTGCAGAGCGCTGCCAGCTCTGAGATGTTTACATGCTCACTTACTCGGCTTTCCTCCTGCAGTTGGCGTCATTGTGTGTTTTGTGAAATTGAGGGGAACTTTGTAGATTGGTGTCAGAAATATGGGCTAATGTTGGACTTATGGGTTTGGGCAGCACTGGGTTGGGATGCTTTCTTAATGTACACTTACCCTTTATATAAAACTCTCCCTTACACACATATGAGTTTCTGTGGATTTGGTTTCTCTAGTCTATCCAGAAAAACACAGCTATGTATTTATTTATTTATTTCTACAAACAACCTTATCACCTTCAAAGTACTCTCCATTACACTTACTACATTTGTCAAATCTGCGATTCCATTCTTGGAAACATTTTTCAAACTCATGTTTGGATGGCTGACAGTATCTACCTATGTTTTTCTTCACCTCTTCTACTTCATCAAATAGCCATTCTTTCATGTCCCTCTTCATTCAAGGAGATAAAAAGAAGTCCTATGGAGTGAGGTCAGGTGAGTAAGGTGAATGAGGCAAGGGAGCCATGATGTTTTTTGACAAAGACTGGCATATTGAGATGGCTGCATGAGCAGGTGCATTATTGTGGTTGCAAAACCAGCCCCACCTCTGGACACATCAGGCCTTTTTTGTCACACACTGTTAGGCAATCTTTTCAGAATCTCTAAATAGAAAGCTTGATTAACAGTCTGACCTGATGGAACAAATTCCAGATGCACTATGAGTCAGCATTTTGTTAATTCTGGAAGTTGATGAACATCCAAAATGAGGTTTGTCGTCAATTGACATTTCACCTTTTTTGAAATGAGAAAACCACTCATACATTTGAGTTTTCCCCCATAGTGCTGTCCTTGTAAGCAGCGTTCAACATCATAACAGTTTTTGCCGCATTTTTTTCCCTGGCAGGAAACAAAATTTCACAGCCGCACGCTGTTCTCTGAAATTGGCCATCACACAAAAAACAGGGTTCCAGTGAACCTGCTTTTATACAAAAATTCGCTGTGACCAGAGACAACCTTCCCAGGAGATGGCATTGGGTGCACTATCTCAGAGCGAGTTACTGGATGCTTGCCCAGTGGGAAAAGTGCCCATTATGAAAGCTCGGCTCTGCCCAGTGCAATTCCGTTTTCAGTGGGGGTGCCCCTCATATATGCAAATGCAGCAACGAAGCAGATGGAATGTGGGCCTCTTCTTAAATCCTACCTCAGTACAAGAACAGTTTGTTCTAATAATGTGGCACTTTATGATTTTCACCTGTCTGACACTGTTGCTGAAGAAAAAGTGTGTGCATAAGCAAATGTGAATAAAGCTGATGGCTCCTGGCTATTAAAATATATAGAGTGTGGGGTCTTAAAGACTTTAAGGTAACTAAGCAGCCAGCTAGCTGGGAAGCAACGAAGCCCACATAGAAGCATACCAGTCTGTGTGATCATGTGGACAGGAAGAGTTATCAGAGGTGCACAAACAAGCAACCGAATCAGTGTGAAAGGTTTTGGATGTATGGACACCCAAAACCCATGTGTAAGAAAATCACACAGTCCCTCTCAGAAGGGCCACATGGAAGGGGCGATAAATCCAGGGTGTCATGTAGCACTGATGAACTACATAACTACCCTATAGTTCTTTAATATTTCCTCTCCTTACTATTATGTTTTTTATTTGTTTACACCATTAATCATGTTAGATTTGCATAGGTTCATTTGTATATGTAAGATTGCTTGATACATGAAAGTCAAGCTAGATAACCGTTCAAGGACAGTAACAGTAACTCTGAGAGTGGGGAGCGGGGTGATTGGGAAGTGGGGAATTAGGAGATGATCACATTGATGAGTGGTTAACCCCACTCCATGGGATCAAGCCACAAAATTGTGTGTGGATGGTTATACTGGATGTGTCAGTTAGACAAAAATAGATAAATAAGGGTTCCTGGGTGGTAGGGGATAAAAGGGAACTGATATCAAGGGGTTCAAAAAGAAAGAAAATGTTCTGAATCTGCTTATGGTAATATATGGTAATATATATATATATTTTTAGAACTCATTCACTCCTTATTTCCAGGCCAACTGCGTTGATCCAGATCTGAGCTTCCACTGTACCTTCTCTAGATTAGTCTCTCAAAAAATACATCATTGTTGTGGATAGGGGAGATCTGTCAGTGTGGGTTTCTGAGTTGATAACTTTTTATGGGAGTGTGAAGCCTCTCCTTTCATCCTTCGTGTGGCTGGTGGTTGTGAACTACTGGCCTTGTGGTTAGCAACCCAACTAGTAACCACCATACCAGATTAGTAGAGTAGCTTCCAAAATATTCTCCCTGATTGCATACATGAGTATATGGAAACCATTCTTAATGTGGTACCGAGTGAATCTTTCGCAATGTGCACCATGTAATGGCACTCTGCAGTGACTGCCCTTAGATGCAGTTTCAACCATGTACCATGGTCCATGAATGAAATCCCAGCTACTTTCCTTGGCTCCCTGTGCTCTTGACATCTTTATGTTCCTTCAAATGCATGGCATCGAATTCTATTTCTGACCTTTGAATTGAACATTTAAACCAAATGTCTCTAGTCTATCCAGATTCATGGTGTGCTCATTTGTCCCAGAGTTGAACAGTGTTCCATTCATTGTCTTTTTCAATTGTTGTAACCTTTTCCAAGTAAGTTGCTGAGCCTTTCTTCAAGGTTTTTCTGTGTAGAAGTGAATCTCCAATCTTTTAGTTTGAAGTTGAGTGACAAACTGTACCACCCTGATACTGATGTATGGCCAAGATCAGTGAAGAACACTTTCTCCCTCAGATACTCTTCTGGTGATTTTATTTATCTCTTTCAAACCTACTTATGGGAAGAGGAAAACAAACAAAATATCAAAAACAATGACTAGACAAAACATAAGAAAACAAAAAATCGAAAATAAAGCAGACAATATTAAAACTGAAAGAATTTTAAAATGGCTCAAAGGGAGATGAAATGGTAAGGTATTACATGTTAAGCTAACGTCATCTGCCATAATCAATTTTACAATGTTCTCTGTCTGATAACAAGACTGTTCACATCCCTGCACCAGGTTCAGAGGGGATTCACCAGACGTTTAATCCATGCGGGGACCCTGAGAATGGATTTTGAGTTTTCACTGTTATCCACAGTCTTCTTCCAATCAGGTGTTCACAATTTAAGTTGTGATACCATTCTCTCATTTGGATTTGGGTCATACTATTTATAATCCTTGAATCACACAGACCAATATGCTTCTTCCATGTGGCCTTAGTTGACGTGCCGCTTAGGTGGATGCTTATTTGAAGAAAAGTCTTGAAGACCCCAGATGCTATTCTTTCTGATATTGGGAACCATCTGATTTCTTCACCACATACACTTATTTGCTGATTAAGTTAAAAAACTAATGTTTGGTATTAAGGAGTCTTCATGGGATTATTTTTTGGCTTAAGCGTTAAAGATTTTTATCAGGTTAATAGTTTCAGGACTTCATCCAGCTTCCTTGACACCTAAAGTCTGGAGTCCATGAGAATTTGAAATTCTGTTCTGCATTTTCCCCCTTGTGGTCAGGATTATTCCACGGAATCTTTAGTTAAAATATTCAGTAAAGGCACCATCCAGTTCTTGTAGTTTCATGACAAAGGAGTCCCTTGTTCATGGATGCAACCTCCTTTTATTGTTGATTCTCTTTCATTCTCTGTGTATCCAGGCAAAGAGACACCAATTGCTCTCTCTTGGCTGGCCACTTGCAAGCTTTTATCATCCAAGATAAATTGTAAAATGTTTTGTGATAGATCCATTTTCAACAAGAGAGGGAGAGAGAGAGAGAGAGAGAGAGAGAGAGAGAGAGAGAGAGAGAAGCTGCTGAGTTTGCTGATGTACAACCAAAACCTGATGTGATTTGTTTTTGGTTAGGAAGTTTAGTGTCATGGTTTCCTCGAACATAAATTACTTGCCCTAATCACATGGTGAGTGTGTATGTCTTACGGCTTTGCTAGTAGTGTGATGCCTGGGGCCTTAACAACGTATAAGTGTCCACCCAAGGCACAACTGCTCACTGTTATTTGAGTTCCACGTGTTTTCCCTATATGTATATGCATATTAATGTTTATAATCTGAGATAAGATAAACTATAAGAAAATATTAAGTAGCCTCATTTTAACAGATTAGCCACTAAGATTTTCCATAAAAGCTAGATATCCAGCCTAGAAATGACCTAATTTCTATTTCTGTCTTGTTTCAGTGTTCTGATAAGGAAAATAATTATGAGGAATTGGTTGGCAAAAAGAATTGTTTAGAAGCTTTTTAATTTATCAGGCTATTATTTTTATGCATAAAGCTCTCATATATAACTCAGAATGATCTTCATGTGTAAAAGTTTATTGGTTGAAGTGTTTCGTAATGGACGTTTGAAGAACAGTAAGAAGGAAATTGTGCATTTGCTCAAAACTACCCTTTCTTCCTATCAATGTCAATGACTATCAATTTACTTACCTGTTTTATTCTAATGAGAAAATAATTCTTCCATTGGAGCTATGGAAGAGAAGTTTAAAATCTTGACAAGTTCAGAGTACGGATCGAATAGCTGAGCTACAAGTTGCTGTACTCAAAGATGGTACCATCTGGGCCAGGTCATCTTGCTTCTTTACAAACTGCCACCATTTCCATATTTTTTGCTAGGAAATGTTTACCTTCCACCGTAATATAATTAGAAAATTGCTGGGCTGGAACATTACATAGGTTGACTTTCATTATAATTTCTGCATAGTTTCGCTCATGTTTTCTGGGTGGTAATTAGATGCATTGAGGATGAATGATTCCTTTTGGGTTTCTTCTGGAGATCTTTCTTCCAAATTCATGTCAGGGGTCACCCAGGACAGGGGACAATGGATGCCACTAAGGAAGACTGCAGAGAGTAGCTTCTGAAATGAATCAGTGGGGGGACATCAAAAGTGGATGTTTAAATGATCTAAGCAGAATAATAAAAGGACAGGGATTTGCATGTATCCTTTGCTGCCTCCTGGACAAAAACGCAAGAAGCATAGGGCTTTGCTGAAATAAATACTGACCAGAATGAAACAAAACCCACTGCCAGGGTTGATTCAGACTCATGGCGACCATTTCCGGACCAGGCGGAACTGCTTCTGATACGGTTTCTGAGGCTGTCAACCTTAAGGGCGCAGAAAGCGTCATCTTTCCCTTGCAGGGTGGCTGGTGGGTTTAAACTGCTGACCTTTGGGCTACAAGTCCAATGAATAACCCACCCGGCCACTCAGGCCCTTTCAGAGTAGTGATGAGTGCTCCCATATGAACCGCACATAATACTAAAGTTCAGAGCAAAGAGATGGAGCTCGTGGGGATGACTGCCTCCCTAGTGTGGTGGGGAAGTTTTCCCAAAGAGGTCACTAAATTCTCAAATGTGTTTCCTTTGAAGGGAATGATCTTGCAGGCACTGAAGACAGTATGTGCAAAGTCATAAAATGGATGTAAGATTGATATCCACAATCAACATTATCTCAACTTAAGTTCACAGTGAAGAACTTAAGCTAGTTGTTATCTGATAAGCTTAATGACAACAGGTTGTTTTCAAAGCTGTAAGTTAAATGTACTGGCTTAACTATGTTTGCTGATGTTCACTACAGCCCTTTATGCAAAAACCAGAAGAGAGCACCTACCAGGTGTTCATCTACACATGAACAGATTGGTATAATGCGGTGTACACACACAAGGGTACCTGCTCAGTCATGAATGAAGGAATGAGGTTCCAGTGCATGTCTCAACATGAATGAACCCTGGAAATAGTCTGCCGAGTGGAATTCCTGCGTCACAAAGAGACAACTGTGTGGTTTCACTTACACAAACTCTCTCGAATAGGCATATGTATAGAGACCAAAGCTTTCTTTATTACTGAAAGATCGCTTTATTGGGAACTCTTACAGCTCTTATAACAATCTATACATCAATTGTATCAAGCATATTTGTACATATGCTGCCATCATTATTTTCTAAACATTTAATTTCTATTTGAGCCCTTGTTTTCAACTCCTCTCTTTTCCATCCCTTTCCCCTTCCACTTTCATGACCCCTTAATGAATTAGAAATTATTATTATTTTCATATCTTACACTGACCACTGTCTCTTTTCCCCCACAGTTTCTGTTGTTCATCCCCCTGTGGAGTGGTTATGTGTCATTCACTAGGATCGGATCCCCCTTCTTCCTTCCTCTCCTCTCACCACCTGTGTTAGACTGGGTTCTCTAGAGAGATAAAACCAAATTCCTGATAATATAATATATTTATTTATAAAGATAATTAATATATAACGAAAAATGAAATGTTAAATCATAAAGATAATTAGATATATAACGAGAAATGAAATGTTAAATCATATACAGATAAATATACAATACAAGAAATAAACAGTTAAATTAGAAGCACTATAAATGGTTTAGTGCAACTCACGTCCGTGAGAGAAAGTTGAGAGACTAGCAGTCCTTGAAGTCTCTATCTGATGCTAGATCTTCCTCTATTTGTAGAGAGAGCTAGGTTATGTCAGCACAGCAGCCAATCACAAGGCAGGTCACCAATCGCCAGTCCCCAGCTCCAGAGAAGTCTTAAAGGGACCTCAACTTACAGCAACACAGTCCACAGGCTAGGCGTCCCACAGGCAGTGTAGCCTTTAAATTGAAGCACAGAACAAGCAAGGCAGCCGCACACTGGTCCGATGATCACAGAGCGAGAGACAAGAAAGGCAAGGCTCACCAAGCCATCCATCGCTCCCCCCCTCAGTCAATCCCACCTGCGTTTATCAGCCAGGCTGGCACAATAAACTGTCTCCCCACCTTTCCTCTGCCCTCCTGGTATCTCTATTCCCATTCCTGTGCCTGGATTCCACGTGTCTGAGCTCTTATCTCTTATCTGTACCTGTGTGCATGCTCCAGAGACCAAAGCTTAATGGCATAGGAGTTACATTTTTGGAGGCCAACCACAAGAGCAATAGTTCAAGTCCACCAGTTGCTCTATACAGGAGAAAGATCAGGCTTTCTGCTCTCATACACAATTACAGCCTCAGAAATCCACAAGGGCTGATCTTAGCCTCCAGGATTCCTATGAATCAGAATTGAGGAGATGAGAGGGAGTTGAAAGAGTCCGGGAGTAAGAGGGGTTGTTGTTAGGGGTCATTGAGTACGTTCCAACTCATAGCACATTATATGCAAACGAAGGAAACGCTTTCATATTGCTCAGTCCTGCACCATCCTCACAGTTGTTCCCATGCTTGAGCCCATTGTTGCAGCCAGTCTCCTTCGACCTCCTTGAAGGCCTTCCCCTTTCCCCCTGCTCCTCTACTTTACCAAGTCTAGTGTCCTTTTCTAGGGACCGGTCTCTCCTGATAACACGTCCAAAGGCATTGGGGTGAAGGCTCGCCATCCTTGCTGTGTTTCTTCCAAAACAGATGTTCATTCTGCTGGCGGTCCAGGGTGCCGTCAATAGTCACCACCAGCACGGGATTCAAATGCACTGGTCCTTCTTTGGCCAGCCTCACTCAATCTGTCCTGGAAGAAGGACAGCCGGAGTGCCCCTTGGAGGCCGGGATGGTGAGCCTTCATCTTACTACTTTGGACTTGTCAGGAGAGACCGGTCCCTGGAGAAGAACATCGTGCTCAGTAAAGTAGAGGTGAGTGAAGGTGAGGAAGGCCCTTGAAGAGATGATCTGACACAGGGGCCGTGACAAGGGCCTCAAGCGTAGGCACGATTGTGAGGAGGCGCAGGACCAAGCAGTGTTCACTCTGTCGTGCACAAAGTAGCTATTGGTCATAACTGACTCAATGACAACAACAACAACAACAACATCAGTGCTAAATGAGTCCTGGAGGCACCGTGGTTATGCACCGAGCTGTTCATTTTAAGGTCCACAGTTGGAAACCCCCAGCTGCCCCGAGAGGAAAGAAGAAACTTTTGCCTCCCATGAATAGTTAGAGTTCTGGAAGCTCATGGGGGTAATTCTCCCAGGTCCTCTAGGGCTGGCAGTGAGCTGGGTTTGGTTTGTGGTTTAGATGAGGAAACAAGGAGCAAAGAAGCAAGCACTGAAGATGCCCTTGTCGTGCTGCTTGTCTGCATTCAGTTCATAGTGGGAACAACAGATCTGGTCACTGAAGGAACTTGCACCAACGCTGGGGGCAAAGTGTTGGCATTTGGCATGGAGCCATCTAGCAATGACTTGTGGAGTCTATGAGCCATATGTGAGGCTGTATTATTCTCTTCTGAAGCAAATCACCATCCTGCATAACGGTATTGGTTTCTTCTGATTCCCCACCGTATTCTTCCTGACAGGTGGATGCAATGTATTTTTAGACTAAACAAGAAAAGGCATTTTCTTTTTGTTTTCACTCAAGCAGAAGAAGAATACATTTCAGAAATAACCGATTATTGCAATATCTTGGTTCCTTTCATCATCCGTGATGACGGGTCTGCTTCATAATCATTTGAAATGACAAAAGCTATCTTCAAAATATCAGTTGATGTGTCTCGGCTCTTTGCCACTGTTGCATCTAACCACATCTAGTTAACTTTTTTTAATTACATTTATTTACTTTTGTAATTAAACAATGCTGTCTTAGGGATGGGGCTGAACCTCTAATTGCTTGGGATGAAATATGGCAGCTCCAATTACTGCACGTCAAGGTTCTGTTTATTTTTGCTTTTCTGTTTTTCTTCTTTTCATCTTTTCTGAGAAAGGGAGCCCATTTCCAATTACAGCCCGTATTCTCCTTATCTCCCTCTTATTTATTGCAGCAGGAATATTTTTAATGCCTCCACTTTGCTATAATTGCCTTTTGTCACTGGAGCCTCACAAGTAAATGTCAAAGTTTCATTCCTTCCTTTGCTATTTAATATTGATAGAACGTGGTGCCCGGTGACACTCACACTGATACATTTGTCAAATATTTCCCGTAAGTCTTGAGAAAAGGTTGTCACAAAGCATCATTCCATTGAGTGAACATGGGCATAGGAAGTATTTGAGGAAGGGGAGGGCACATTGATCATCTTTACATCGCAAAATGTCCTTGGGGACTGCCTCTCCTACCCCCCTGAGCTCACAGTAAGTACCGAGTAGTACAGTACTCCCATGGCGGTTTGGGAATTACTTCCAAAACCATGGCCAGATCTTCATCCTAACTTTGGAAGAGACTTCCGGAATGACCTCTAGAAGCTGTCCGGGGCTGCCTAGACCTCTGGAGGATCCAGAAGTAGTAGTATAAATCAGCTGCCTATTGGCCATCAGTATAAATCTGCTTTGGCCATCTTGACCTTTTGCCAAGTTGGGTTTAATATGCCTATATCCATTACTGCATTATCTAAGAGCTACGCTGGGTATCACTTATCTGTATTGTCCAAAAATTGATTAGTGAGTGTTATCAGGGCAAATCCACTTTCCAAAAACGAGGTCTGACAATGTTGTTATGTACTTAGGAGGTCTGAGTTTCTCTTTTATGGGAAATAGAAGAATAAAGGCAGCTAATATGTATGGGGAAACTTAAGAACATACAACTATCTGGCTTCAAGAAAATCTTCTTTACTTAGGGAGTCTAGCAAGACTAGGAGCCAATGGAAGAGGTAGCAGGCTAGCTCCAGCGTGCAATATGCAACACAGTTTCCGTGTGCAATCAAACACGTGTCCTGAGACATACTCATTAGGAAACAGCACGGGGTGAGGGACAGCAACGATGACATCCTAACAGGAGGATTTGTCATTAGAAGCACAAGGTCAGTGCTCAGTTTGTCAACCACAGAACCAGCTTGAACATAAATTATTCTACCATCAAATTCTTCTGCTTTCACAAGTAAGTTTTCAGATTTGGATTTCGAATGAAAGCAGCTCCCAGAAGTAGACGAGGATGTCTTTGTTCAATATACTAATGTGCATATGTTGGAGGGGTAGCCTGTCAGCATTTGTGTGCCATGGTACTTTAGTCTTGTGCAGATTCTAGTAATAAATGTGATATCTGGAATGGACAGACAGACACACACGCACACATACACATGCACATAATTATTCTTGTCTTTCTTCTTTTGTCCAAAGCAAATACCTCAAATAGACTTGTACATATCAGACTTTTCATTTGAAAACATAGTAATCATAGCTAAAAAAACAACAACAAACATTTGCAAGGAAAGAACCTCAGAATGAATTGCATTCACTTCTGGAACATTCACTTTCTGTGCTGGTTGCACTTTGGCCAGGAAGTGTTCCAAGCTGAAGGCGTCCACTACATTGGATGTGGGGGTCCTCTTATTCTAGTTCCACGGTTGAACATTTCCAGTTGCTTATGGAAGAGTCTTACCATGCAACTCAGACCTAACATGTCTATCAAGTATCTCACCACCCCCAAGGCACCCACCCAGGCCTTGAGGCTTCAGCTACCCTAGATCTTCTCACATTTTTTTTCTAGTTTCCTTGTATAATTACACAACCTTTCTCCTTTCTCCTCATTCCATTGGCTCTGCCTTTTCAGTCTTTCTTATCCTTTTTCCTTCATTACTGCCAGGCTGCCAGGGGCATTTCAGACCATCTTAAATGCAGCTGGGTCTTGCTCTTTACTCTTTCTACTCTGTTTATTGCTACATCATGCCTGGGGTCAGACATCACCCATCAGCAGCAGCTTCTCTGTAGATTTCAGGGCATCTGCAGAGTTCAGGTTGACTCCCAGGACTCCCATCTTTGCCACAGCTCCCTCATCACTCCACTCATTTTCCGACTTCTCACAGAACAACCACTGCCAGGTGTATGAGATTGCAAACCTCTCAAAGCACAATGAAGGCAGAATGACAGCAGAAGATATAAGGGAGGGGGTGTCCTCAAAAGTTCACAGAAATGGATGCCGATGAACATTTTCATCATGCATTTTGAAATCACTACCTAGATAGGTAAAAGTGCTTAGATGATCTTCAGTACTATTCTTTCATCCACACAAACCACCCCCACTCTAACAACTTCTCATTTTATAGTTATAATATTCTTATTAATGCTATTACTACGATCTCACTGTATAACAGTGCAGCTATATCAGTTCACTCACTTCTCTTGAGTGAGTGGAAGAGAAGACCCTCAAGGGGCTGGATCGACACTGTGGCTACGACACGGGGCTCGAGCACTGGAACAATGGGAGGAAGGTCTAGGACCAGGCAGTGTTTCCTTCTGTGGTGCAGAGGTTGCTAGGGGTCAGAACTGACTCAATGGCGCCTAATTACAACAAGTTTGGGTAAATATTGCATGTATGGTTTTAGTTTAGAAAAATCTTAATTTATGAGTTATACCTGGTTATATCCAATGACTGGTTATATCCAATCACAGGTTAAAAGCTCCACATATCAAATACATCTTATGCCTAAAATAAATTAAAATTTGCTGCAGCAATACATGCACAGGATCTGCCAGAAATTCAAGCTGGATTCAGAAGAGGATGCGGAATGAAGAATATCATTATTGATATCATGTAGATTTAAACTGAAAGCAGGGGATACAAGGAAGACGTTTTCTTGTGTTTTATTGACTCTGAAGAGGCATTTGATTGTGTGGAACAAGGCAAATTATAGACAGCATTGGGAAGAAGAATGGGCATTCTACAGCCCTCAGCTTTGTTAACATGGGACCTGTACGCAGACCAAGAGGACGTTTTTCAAACAGAACAAGGGGATATTGAGTAGCTTAAAACCACAATTTTGAGGAGCATAAAGTGATTATTACCTGAGTTTTAAATGATGAATTAATATTTTCTAATTAAGTTTTGTTATCTTCCTTATGGAGCATTTCATAGAAATGGGTAGAGCTTAGCTAAGGTGGTAGAGCCAACAAGCCAATGGGAAAGTGAGAAAAGTAACCAGTTTGATTCATTGTTACATGTTAATTTGCATAATAAAGGAGATAAGGACAATGCACACTGTGGCAGTTAGCTTTTATATCAACTTGATGGCAGTAGGGGCATAGTCCAGCCTGTCAATCAAGTGGAAGCCTAATAACATCTCCTTGGAGATGTGGTCTTTTGTATAAGAATAAGAGGCACTTGGAACTGCTTCTTTTTGCCCCTTCACCTTATTGCTTGCTGGGACACTGTGTGCCTCCCAGAGTGGCCCTATGTGTGCCACCAGACTCTGTGAGCTGTTAGTGTTCTTTCTTGTTTCCACCGACCTTGGATCCATGTGACTTTGCACCCACAGGCCTGTGATCTCTCTCCTTCCTGCTTCACCTTTCAGCTTCATCACCTGCAACCATGTGAGTCTGAAGAGGACCCCGACTAGCATTGGACCTATGGACTTCCATTCAACTGGATGGGGCTCCTTCTTGATGGAAACCTGCTTCTTGCTATAAAGCTCTTTCTTGCACATAGATCAATGTCATTGGTTTGTTTCTCTAGACAATCCAGCATAGCACACACTTTCTATTTGCTTTATTATTATGACTAATATTAGTTTTAACTGCTTTTGCTCACTCGATTAATTCTTAAATTAACTTTCCCCATTATCTGTCCATTTGAGGACTAGGGCACATCTGACCTGTGGTAGTTACATAATCTGGTGTCATTTTGGGATTTTAGAGGATTAAGAGTGAAGGGGTGGAGTCTAGTCTATCAATTGGGTCATAGCCAATGAGGCCTGTGTGTGGGCATGGCCTTCTCCTGAGGATTCTGGGAACTCCAGTGTTTCTTTCTTGGAGACGGAAGACACACTCTCTCTCTGCTCTCTCCCTGAGAGACACTTTACTGACAAGACACATGGCATTAATCAGATAGACCCCATGTCCTGGAAAAACTGGAGGAGCCATGTGAAGACCCCTGCCAGTGCTGAGCTGTTTACACCACCACCACCACTGGATCCACATGACTTCCCACCCACTGGCCTGTAATCTTCCTGCATTCAGCGTCATTGCATGTGTTTTTTTGAGTCTGAAGAGGACGTTATAGATTGGTATCAAACATATGGGCTAATATTGGACAATGGACTTACACTGGACTGGGCTGGGATATTTTCTCAATGGTCAATTGTTCTTGTATATGGAGCTGTTTCTTATAGACATATGAGTGTCTATGAATTTGTTTCTCTAGTCTACCCAGATTCACACATGACCCAAAATCAAACATCAACCAAACTCACTGCCATTGAGATGATGGTGACTCATAACAACCCCATTGGATAGGCTAGAACTCTCTCTGTGAGTTTCTGAGACTGTAACTTTTTACTCACAACCACTACATCACCAGTTATTTTCATTTGCCTCATATATACGTGAAATATGGGCAATGAAAAAGAAGAGTATAAAAAATAATACTTTTTAATCATGGTGTTGGTAGAGTATTGAAAGCATCATGGACTTCCAGAAGAACAAACAAATATTTCTTGGAAGATATACAGCTAAAAAAACTCCCAAGAATCAAGAACAGTGAGATTTTGTCTCACATACTTTGGACATGTTTTCTGGAGAGACCGGTCCCTGGAGAAGAACATCTGGTTTAATCCAGTAGAAGATCAGTGTAAAAGTGGAACACCCTCAATGAAGCCAATTGGTATAGTGGCTACAGCAATAAGTTCAAAGACAATAACTATTGTGAAGGTGATGCAGGACCAGGTAGATAGTATCCATATTGTTCTGTTGTATATAAAACTGTGGGGAGGCAGAACTGACTTGATTGTAGCAAATAGCAACAAAATCTATGATTATCTATCTTTGGTAAACAACAACAAAGCCCAACTAATCTACATATGATACCATTTTTTGAGATGAATGTTTAGAACTGTGATGAAGAATAAACATTACAATCATAAAACATGATTTTTTTCATAAGTTGCAGGAGTATAAAAATAATATTCTGATAGTTGTTTGAAACCCTAACACAAGAGTAGGATAATTTCTTCTACTCCAATGTGGAGTTTACATCTGATGTTTATTTTGATTGTACAAAGTATTAACTAAAACTCTGTTCACATCATATTTATCGCTGCATGAAAGCTGAGTGAAGAGCTGACCATGGTCAACGCAGATGTTTACAAAATGTCCTCACGAATTCTTCTTTTCAACTCATGGACAACCTTTTAACAATATTAAGTGTTTCTAACTCCCAAGCATGCCAGAATTTAAAGGTTTCAACAACCAAACCAAAACATACAAGCACACACACACACACACACACACACACACACACACACACACAAAGTGTCCTTTATTCCGTTCCACTTAATCTTGGTGTTGAGCAAGGATTCAGTAGATGGCCAGGACCTATTTCCCATACAGAGTCTGGATCTTTACACATTTAGGTTACACTTTCTCAGTATACGGAATGTTTTGTTTTGTTTCGCACAGTTTTTGCCATGGGATTAAAATAGAACCAGGTGTGGCGTGTCCCTGCTCCCTGAAATGACATTCACAGCCAGGACAGGAGGAACCAGGTGACTGGAAGACTGGTTGCGAAACAGAGATCCTTCGGGATGAAGACAGAGCAGGATGAGGGAGAAGCCCCGAGTGACGTCCCTGCAGGCATCCCTGCTCCTTCTGAAGGTCACCACCTGCAAGAGCAAATTCTTGGAAAGCCATCCTCTTCCCAGGACCTAATGCAACCTAAAAGTGTCCCGCCTGAAATGGCATACCATAGAAATCATTTCTAATTGTTTTAAGGCCTATTGAGATCAATTCAGTGTAATCTCATTAACTTTCATGTTCATGTCTGAATTAGATTACTTTCATGTTTGTTTAAGCTCTTTTGCTTTTCAAAATGCCTCTTTCAAAGACAAATGAGCTGGGTTCAAAGAATCGATGGCTTCTGGAACCTCAACAGCTGCCAAGAGGGGTCTCGCAGAAGCAAGGGTCCCAGCTCCTTCCTAAGGGGGTTTCTCCCCAGTGGACTGTGGGCAAAGCAGAAGATGAGACTTTCTCAGGACAACCCAGGCAGCCTGGGGAAAACAAGCAAAACCAGCCAGCCACCCGTGCTCCAGGTCAACCAAACCAACTCCTCGGATCTTAAGTTAAAGGCAGTGTTGCCTTGTAAAAAATGGCTAGTGACTTCAGGCAGTATAAGTCTAAAGATCTTTTAATTTGGTAATAATTTAAGCACCCTTTCTAGTCAACTCACATTCACTGTCTTCATTCCCTATGCAGATACATGCCGGCCTATAATTAAATTAAAAGGGGAGGGCATTTGCATATATTACACAGAAGTACACTTAAAAATGGGATATATTTTTTAGGGAGAAGCATGCTCTTAAATCCATTATCTGTGCTATTTCACATTTTAAGAATTCATTTTAAAATGATAAACATGTAGAAGTTACAGCAGAATCTAAAGTAAATTTCTCATCTAATACCATCATGTCTTCACACAAAGGAAACATTGTTTTCCAGAATCTGTTTTTCATTTTAATAAATTTCATTGTAAACACAATGGGGGGAATCAGTAACAAAAGAATTGAATGGTACCAAAAAGAAGTTAATTATTTGCAAAGTTTTAGTTTATTTTTCTCACCTCTTTCCCTTCCTTCCTTCCTTCCTTCCTTCCTTCCTTCCTTCCTTCCTTTGGAATCAGGCTCATGTGGGAGGAAGGGTTTCCAGAATTTAACCTGGTGAAAGACCTTTCTTTCCTCATGTTGACAAAAGTAAAATGTGTATTCTCTCCAGATACATCGCGCTTTACTTTCAAATCCCAACTTCTGTGTCAGTCTGTCATATGATTATAATACGTACACTGCTGGGATGCTAGAAGCTGTGCTACTGTGTTTCAGATGCCAGCCGGGCCACCCAAAGCAGAGCTTCCCGACGCAGAGAGAGGAAGAAGAAGAACCCGACAGCTTACTTGTAAACGCACTGGCTATTGCAGTGGATCGCTGTGCGGCACAGTCATGAACAGAGGGAACCCTCAGGCTGGGAGGAACTCAAAATAAGTTGACCTTGATGACGTCGATGAAGTGGAGTGAAGCTGGTGTGATCTTCATCTTGCCGATAATACGAGAGGAAAATAAATCGCTTCAGAAAGCCATTAATACTCGGGACATGAGATGTATGAGACAGAGAGTCGACGCAAAAGAGGAAGGCCCTCCGACCAGTGTATTGATACAGCAGCTGCAGCAAAGAGCTCAGACGCAGCAATGACCGTGAGGATGCTGCAGGGTCAGGTGGGGCTTCTGTGGTCTCGTGGGACCTCTGTGCTTTGGAGCCAAGTCAAATACGCTGAGCAACAACACGTTTCAGGAAGTTGGCCATGTAAAACCTTATGGGGCACAGTTCTGCTCAGACAAATGGGTCACCATGGGTCAGAGTTGAAGGGAAAACAAGTTTTCATTCTTCTGTGTGTGTGTGTGTGCATGTGTGTGTTTGTGTGCTTTAGCTATAACTACAGGCGGTGTTTTTTCTTTGTGGATCCCTGTTAGGATCTAATCAGAGAGAAATACTCTCTCCTCTTGGGACCATACTCAACCTTTAGCTGGCACCGCCTTGTCATATCAGTGCCTAGAGATAATGGATACTATGGAAAAGGTCTCAGTTCTTTCTTAGGACGGAAGCTGTCATTACTTCAGCTTTCCTGTCTATGGGTTGTTGATTTCCACAGGTCAGTTGAATTCTTTCCATAAGTCCTCCTTGGTTGAGGGAGGATCCTTGCACGAGATAACATGTCAACCAAGAGGCAGCCTGCATTCAATGGCAGGTTCCTGTGGGTTGAGGGGCAAAGCTCCAGCTCCTTTGCCTCAATTAAGGACAAGCCTCCAAGTCTCAGGTCAAGAGGCCCTGTGGGATTGCACATGGCTTTTTGATGCTTCCTCAGTTCTCCCCCCTCACGCAAACACCCCAACAACCTGGCTCCCTAGCTTTGGTGGTTCCTGGGAGCATTCTCCATAAACTCCTTACACACACATCACAGTTGACCCAAACACACTGCAATGATATTTGGCCTTCTGTAATTTCTAAATTATAGGAGCTATATGGTCTAAGAATTTCAGGCGTTTGCTTTCACCCCCAATAAGGTAAGTGTTCATTTGAAAAACACTGCTGCTCAAACCCTCTGCATACAGTGACTGAATGTGAGGTCTCATTTTGGAGTTTTAGAGTTCTGCAAATGGCAATGTAGAGATACTACACTACGGAAAAAATCTATAAAGATTATAAACTCAGATCTCCATCAGAGACTCCAATAGCTTCACAGCTGGGTGAGAATGTTTGTGACCACGGGGCTGCCATGCCTTTATATTCCTAGACCGCTTAGGCTCTTCCCAGAACACTCCAGCATGAGGCACATTATCTGTGAATAACCTGGTTTTAGAAGTTGCTCTTCAATGAAGGAGAGGTGAGTCTGAAGGAGACAGTGGTTTCTTGCCTAGTGGAAAAGAACAGGAAAGTAACTTAATCAGCACTGTACAGCATGGTGGAAGGTGGAATAATTAAAATCGTTGTCAACTTCTCTTGGCTAGAGCACTCAGGGACTTGACAGTTAAAAATCTTGTGATTCCCTATAAAGAACTCTTGAGGGAGTGGCCTAATTCCAATATAAATAGAAGCTAATGAAAAGGTTGCTAACTTTGTTGCTTCATCTAGATCATTGATCTAGATCATTGATCTCAATTTTATGGACTTGTGCTGATGGCTTGCGGTATGCCTGTCATTCTGTCATATTACCTGCCAACTTTAAGGAGGACTTCAGGCACTTGCTGATGAAGATCAAGGATTACAGTCTTCAGTATGGATTACAATTCAATGCCAAGAAAACAAAATCCTCACAACTAGATCAATATGTAACATCATGATAAATGGAGAAAAGGTTGAAGTTGTCAAGGATTTTGTCTTGCTTGGGTTCACAGTCAATGATCATGGACACAGCAGTCAAGTGATCAAAAGGTGTTTTGCATTAGGTAAGTGCTGCACAAGACCTCCCTCGAGTATTGAAGAGCAAGGATGTTTCTTTGGAGGTCAATATGTGCCTGATCCAAGCCATGCTAATTTCCATTGCCTTACATGCAAGTGAAAGTTGGATATTGAATAAAGAAGATCAAAGGAGAACTGATGCCTTTGGATTGAGGTGCTCCCTGTATTAGGGAATCATGCATGGTAACACGAAGGTGAAGTGAAAAAGAGGTAGGTCCTTAATAAGATGACTTGACACAGTGGCAACATCAATGGGCTCAGGCATAGGAGTCATTGTGAGGATGGTCAGGATGTGAGGACTGTGCAGTGTTTCATCCTATTGTGCACAGGTTCACTCTGGGTTGAAAATGATCTCCTGGCACCTACCAGCCACAACAACAGTCAGAAGCGTGTTCTCTTCCTGACTGTGTGCATTCATAATTCCTTTGTACGATTCAAGTCAGGAGAAGCTTCCAGTCTGACACCAGACTCATAGACGTAGAACTTGTCTGTTTCTTTAACTAGGTGGCCCCTCCCACATCGCTATTGTTGTTAGGTGGCCTCAAGAGGGTTCGGCCTCATAGCAACCTATGCATGTCATAAGGGAATACTCTGTCATGCACATGACTGTTATGTTTTATCCCATTGCTGCCGTACCTGTCAATCCTTCTTGTCAAGGGCTTCCCTCTTTTTTGCTGCCCTTCTACTTGACCAAGAACGGTGTCCTTTTCCACGGGCTGGCCTTTCTGGATATGTTCCAAGTATGTGAGACAAAGTCCCCTCATCTTTGCTTCTAAGGACCATGCTGGCCCGAGTGTTTCCGAGACAGATCTGTTTGTTCTTTTGGCAGTCTCTGGCACCTTCAATATTCTTCACCAGCACCATCATTCAAATGCGTCAATTCTACTTTGGTCTTCCTTACTCAATGCCCAACTTTCATAGGAAGGAGGTAATTGAAAATGCCCTGGCTTGGGTCAGGTTCACCTTAGTCCTCAAAGTAACATCTTTTCTTTTCAACCCTTCCTTCAAAGAAGTCTTGTGCAGCATATTTACCCAATGCAATGTGTCCTTTGCTTTCATGACTTCTGCCTCCATGAGCATTGATCATGAATTCATGCAAATGAAATCCTTAACAACTTCAATCTTTTTCCGATTTATCATTATGTTGCCTATTGGTCCAGGAGGATCTAGATGGGTGCCTATCTTTGAAGGTTGGATACTCTGGCAGTCATCTGGGAATGGCTCATATAGATAGAGGACAGGTAGCGAGACAATCAGTCATGAGACCTTCGAATATGAGCAGAAATTGCATTTTCTGGAGCCAGCCCAAGGGGGAGGGGCCTCTCTGGCTCAGAACTGTCCAGAGCTTCATTCATGAACAAATCAGCTGTGGAGAGCAGTCATGGTGGGTCTGCTTCCAGTTCCTGGACAAGTCTTGGGACCAAATTTAATATCCCAGGGGTCTCAGAAGCCCCAAATTGTACACTTGTTGTTGGAGGCTTGGGAGTTCTATTAAAGGTCCCTTAAGCTAAGGTAGACTATGCCTTGACCACATCCCCTCGAGTTGTTTAAATTAGGTACCACCTTCATGAAGATGCCACCCATAGACTCGCAAGAGCCTCCATGGATGAGAGCAGCACTGAGACTTGCTTGAAGGGCAAGCTGATTACTTTTAAAGCCCAGGGGTACTGGGTGGCTTCCTAGGAAGCAGTGGGTCCTTCTGGTCACAGCCTCTCCTCTTTGTGGTACTGCCCTTTTGGCATGTCCAGTTTATCTGCGGGAAATGGGGTAGGACTGACTGTAACACCCTATGGTATCCATTTGTAATAACTGTCCAGAAAGGTGCAAATTCCTGAGACACTCAATGGCTAACCCCAAACGTGGAAGTTCCCTCCCACCCAGAGGTTCTTCCCAAGAAAAGCTTAGCAATCGAATTCTGAAAAATCGGCCATAGAAAACTCCAGGGAAGCAGTCTTCTGCTCTGCGCTCGCCCTGAGCCGGGGTCCACTCAAGGTCAATTGGTTGTTATCTTTAACCAGCTATGTAGTCTGTGAGTTCCCATCTGGTTGAAGTATCAGCATCCCACATGAGGAAGTCAGAGGTGAAACCTACTAGGGCATCTCCTTAAAATGCTTCTACAGGCCTGCACCCTGTGCTGACTTCTGCAAAACTGACGAGGTTAGCAGGTTGTCGTTCATCTCTAGTCCTCTTCCTCAGCATGCTTGTGCTTGCTTTCCTTTCCTTTCTTTAGGCTGTGCCATTTCTAGTAAAATAAGAAGTTCACTCACTGGCTGATATTCTAGAAGGTAAGCAATGTAGATCACATGCCATCTCCTCAAGGGAAGACATTTTTCTATCTGAAAGGGCATATTCAATATTTTTAGCTTCTTTAAAAAGGAAAGGAAAAAAGCAAAGCCATTCTGTCCTTCCAAGGAAATAATTTTGCATGTAACAATTTGACCCTCTCTCACCATTCCGTGCCATGATACTTCTAGAATCAGACCAATGTAAGGGATGTCTCTCTTATTTTAAATGAAGAGTAGAAAATACCAGTACCAGCGTGGTTTATGTGGCACACAGAGGAAAAGAGAGGAGACGGTGAGCATGGGAATCATCAAGCGCATCTAGCCCAAATCTTTATTCACAACACTCGTCAACTCTGCCAGGATGACGGCCATTCCCGGTGCCACCTGGGCCAAGGCTGCATCTATAATTGTGCTCATCTCCCTTCAGCCCTACACCACTACAGCCTATGGCTTTTTGAGGTGAGGGAACCTTGGGTTTTGCCTCAAGCTGGCCATTAAGTGTTGCTAATGATAGATTTCCTGCAGAAATTGGAAATAACAGGATATGATTTGCTGTAAATACGACGTGTCAGAAGCTGCCCCCCCCCCCTCCCCGTCAAATGCCACAGTGGAGGAGAGCATTGCACAGGAAGTACTGGCCTATTTTCAAATAAAGTAGAAAAGGACTCTGGTGCCAGAACAAATCTCTCCCGCTGCCTATTGGGATCCTAGACACTGCAGGGAGGACGACAGGGCTGTCTGAGACTCTGGGTTTGGGCAGCTGTCCCATGATTAAGCTGTACTGTTTTACTTCTCTTTGCCCAGACTGCTCATCAAGCCACAGAGGTCTCCGATTCTGAAGTCAGCCCCGTGGCACAGAATCTCCAACTCAATTAGCAAGAAGATGAGCGTAAGCAATTGAGGAATATGAGGGGGTTAATGATGTGTTGAAGCAAATCACTCTGGGGCTTTGGCAAGCCTCTCCTGCTAAAGAGTAGAAACTCGCAGAAGCGTTCTTAAAAAAAAAAAACAAAAAACTAGGAAGAAAAGCAAGTGAATCCTAGATGCCTTAAGATGATGTTGTTGTAAGGACTTTTCGGGAGACCTCACTGCTTTGCTCTGATAATGAGAGGGTGCCCATGATCACTGAGCTATAGAAAGCCCAGCAAGGGGAAAGTGAGGGGAACCTGCAGTTGGCTGAATAGTTAAGGTGAGCAGTGTCTGTTTCTCACTAAAATGGGCCATTTGTGAGTGGGCAGAAAGGCAAGCTGGTGGGGACCTTGGGCGTGTACCCCAGAGTCTCTGAGTCTCATCTCTCCCTTTTATCCAATGTGTAAAACTGAGATACTAAAGACCTGCTACTTTCAGGACTAAGAGGCATCTAACCCAAGCCATGGTATTTTTTAATAGCCTCATATGCACATAAAAGTTGGACACTGAATAAGGAAAACCTACAAAAGAATTGATGGACTTGAATTATGGTACTGGTGAAAAATAATAAATATACACATCTATTTTGAAAGAAGCAAGGCCAAAATGCTCCTTAGAAACAAGGATGACAACACTTCATGTCACATGCTTTGAACATGTTATCTGGAGCGACCAGCCCTGGAAAAGGGTATGGTGCTTGATGAGGTAAAGAAGTGGTGAAAAAGAGGACGCCTTTGGGGAAGATGAACATTGTGGCTGCAGCAATGGGTCCCAACATAAAACAATTGTGAGGATGGCACAGCACCAAGTGGTGCTTCATTTTGCTGAGCATAGGGTCGCTATGGGTTAGAACAGACTTGCTGGCACCTAACAACACCATCCGGCCTCAGGTACCTAGTGCTGCTATAAGAGAAGTGCTGTAAGTGGGTGGCTTTAACAAACAGACACTTACTCTCTTAGTTTAGGATGGTAGGAGTCTGAATTCATGGCACCTGCTCTAGGGGAGGCTTTCTTTAATTTATGGGCTCCTCACAGTTTTAGGAGAAAGCCCTTGTCTTGTTTCAACATCTGTGGGTCTGTCATTCCTTAAAGATCTTCATGAGTTTTTTTTCTTTATTTTTTTATTAAATAACTTTATTGGGGGCTCATATGATCTTCATGAGTTTTTCAACCAGTATTCCCTTAGATCTCAGAGGTTCTCATTGCAGGCACCCTGGGTCTAATGGATGCTCTATTTCTCCCTTTGTTGGTACGAAGGTCCTTGTTTCTAGGCTTGCTTCTCTCTCCTCTAATTCCTTATAAAGTGAGAGAAGACGCAGGTCATACCCTAGGAGAAACTCCTCTTATACAATGGTCACCTGCGAAGTGACCTCACAGGGCTGTCATCTGAGTAAACCTTTAGCATCTAACCCTAAACCATTTACAGCCTAGTGACCACAGCAGGTCACATTATGGGGCGGATTACCTCACTATATAACTGCCTAGCCACCTGGACTAGGGCCAAACCACCGAGTCACCTAGGTTGTAGAGCCCAAATTCCATCTATGACAGGCACCTCAGTGGCAGAGTAGACCTGTGCTCCATAGGTTTTCCATAGTTTATCATTATTATTTTTGTAAATTAATCACCAGGCCTTTCTTCTGAGGCTTTCCACACATGGGGCCACCATTAATGGTGACAAACTCAATAGCAATTGACCCATGAAGATGGAATCCAGTGACATATGTGAAAGAACCCATCTAGCATCCAATGCATTATAGTCCACCCGTCAATGTTATGTACATATGGCCGAGTACCTTCCGGTTGGTGTGTTGAATGTGTTCATCCATCCGTTCTTTCCAAGCTTTTAGGTAAGGACTATGCTGTTGCATGTTCTGGGCTTATAGGAGTATGCATCATTGGATTAAATTCATTTCAAAATAAGGAGTGACTTCACAGTCAGTCCCTGTCTTCAGAGGTTGCACGTGGGCTCCCTGTGTAGCTTGGTCCACCCAACTCTGAGCCATGATGTCAGTATCCTGTCACAGCTGATTTGCAGGGCTGTAACATCCTCTCTCTTCATCCACACTACCCCCATGTGTTATTTTGGTATCTCTTTTTACAGTAAGAAAACAGAATCCTGGTCTATCAAGTAGGAGAGTTCTCACTTTTCTTTCAGGAGACTAGATTAAATCCTGAGCCATTGCTCTTCATGCATCAATGTTGGGTGTCTATCCGTGGAAGTGTGTGAGTTGCTTTGAGGCTGAGAAGAATTCAGTTTCAGTGGAAAGCTGGCCACTCAGATGGCCTAAGGGGACAAGGCTGGCATTCTAACTCTGAAAATAAGTTCACAGACACTCCATGGATCATCACAGTACGATCTGTAAGGGATCATGGCCATGTTTCAGGACCAGGCAGCTCTGATTGGGTTTCCCTCTGCTTGGAGGTCATGAGTTGGGTGCCTATAGGATAGGAGGCAACACAAACAATAGGGAAGCAAAATCCCATCTGCGCCACCTGAACCATGCACATCTCAGGATCTCCCTTGTCAACTGTCTTCTTCTTTGGTGTGCTTTATGGTTTCAATACTCAATTTCCCCCAACAAATGGACGTACATGTGGGGACATGCAGAACCATTCTGACCTATAATTTATGGTTCTAGATTAGAAATCCTCTCTATAGTTGGTCAATGTCGAGATCTGGGATATGTGAATTAATATTTTTTACTTCTTAATCTCCACATAAATGAAAAGAGGCCATTGATCAGTTAGTGCAAACATGCTATTTTAACATATATTATTGTTGTTAGGTGCCATGGACTTGGTTTCTAAGTGAGGCAACTACATATGATAGAGCAGAGCTATCTTATGGGTTTTCTGGTCTGGACACTTTATGGAAGCAGGTCACCAGGTGTTTCTCCCATGAAACCACCAGATGGGCTTGAACTATCAACCTCCCATTGAGCATTTCAGTGCCTAACTGTTGTGTCACACAAACTTGACAAATAGTTTGGGATTTTAAACATTTTGGTAGATTCAATTAAATTTTCCAAAGACCCTTCATATATAAATTCATGTTAATAAAGATGGTGATATTCATGCCTAGGATAAAAAAAATGTATTAATTTATCCAAATAATTTAGAAATGCATTTACTTTCAATTACCCTGTTATCTTTTAAAATACAATCTGTGTATGTTTGAATGTGAAATGCTTTTGAGAAATGTTTTCAAATGAAAAAATATGCTTTAATTGGCAAAGACACAAGAAATGTCTGCTTCAATGAAGATTATCCACTGATTTCGGTCTTTTTGAGGGGAGGGTACGGTCATCTGTCTCTACCATTTATCCGCCAGTTTGTTGTGCTGTCATTACTCAAGTGTTTCTTCAATATTTTATAATGTTAAGACTTCATCTCATACACATCAGCCATGTCAGCAGGTGAGACCAGTCCCTGGAGAAGGACATCATGCATGGTCAAGTAAAAGGCCAGTGAGAAAGAAGAGGGCCCTCAACAAGATGGATTAACACGCGGCTGCCATCCTGGGGTCAAACACAGGAAGGATTGTGAGGATGGAGCCGGGCAGGGCGAGGCTTGGGGCTGCTGTGCTCAGGGTGACGATGGGTTGGAAGTGACTTGGTGGCACCTAACAAGCCGTCATCGATTCAGAGAAGGTGCTGGAGACGGAAGCACGCAGCCCATCACCTTCTCTGTCTGACCTTGGGTTCCCTTTACTTTGTCATCTTCTTGGCTCCTTTTGAATCCCAGGATCTTTAGCCACAGATTTCAAAACAAAATGTTCTCCCTGGGAGCATTCGTGGAAAATATTTGAACTCGAACCACACCCCTGTGGTGTCCTCACAAAGGTGATGGAATGTGCTGGAGGACTGCTTTGGAATACACAAAGTGGCTTTCTCGCAGGAGGAGAAAAGAAGACAAAGAATCCCTAAGAAGACGATGAAACCAAGAGTTCATTTTTGGTCCCAACATAGTAGCAGAGAAGATAACACGGGCAAAATACTCTTTCATTAAAACTGGAACCGCTGAGGTGGGTGGATGGAATCTACCAGAAAGGCATTCAAGTTCATTTGGGGCTCCTCTCTGTTGCACTCCGGTATCCAAGACTCAGGCAGTGTGAGGAGTCGCGTTCAAGTACTAGCTTTAATGGTGTTAGATGTGGCTGAGGAGGAAGAGGGTGGAATGTGCTGATGACACAAAACGTTCAGGTTGTCAAGACCAGAGAGAGGAAGGGGAAGCAGCCTAGACGGGCTGAACAAAGCTCAGTAATTGGCCAACAGGATGGAGGATGAAATCCCTTGTAGACATGCGCAAGGGGAAACTCTCCGGAAGGCATAAATTAAATGCCTCGTCTGTGCTGAAGGGCTCTGAATTAGTGGTAGCCTCGTGAGAATAAGATCTAAAAATCATCACAGCTCAGTGGAAACATCTGCTCGGTGCCGAGCTGCAGTCAGAAAGAATGAAGAAGATGTCAGGCTGCGTGAAGAAGGGATAAAAAATGCATGAATGATTTAAAGTCATTACGGCAAAAGCCAGATCTGTACTCTTTCGTAAAGACCAAGGAAGGAAAGCATTGAGAGAGAGGAGAAGAGACGGCCAGTGTAACAGAGGTCAATTGGCTGTGCATATGCTCAGACTTCCAAACAGGGGAAGGAGAAAGCGGGATCCTGGAGTGTGTGTGCAAAGCCAAAGTCAGGATGAGTCATCTTTATGCAGGGTTTGATGGTAGAAGACGACATGTGTCACGCAATCCCAGGGAAAATGTATTTCAGGTAAAAAAAAAAAAAAAAGAAAAAAAGAATTGAGAGGGTTTCTTCCTGAGGGAAAGGGGTTCATTTCTGCAGGTTCGTTTTGCAGGCTAACAGGTTTAGAAGTAACCAAGCATAGAGAGAGTTTCAAGGGTCTTTGGCCAAAGCAGCCAACCCAGACCTTCAGAGCCATGATGCTGAAGTCCTTGGGAACCTTCATTTAACACTCATATTTAGCACACCACTTTCCCTTCTAGCTGAAGAATACTCGAAGTTCCATGGACTGCCAGCAGAATCAACAAGTCTGCTATAGAAGAAGTACGGCTGAGTGTTCCTCCGAGAATTCTCACGTCCTTTGGACATGATAATTAGGAGATAGCAGCCACGGGACAGGACAGCATGTGTGGTTAGGAGGCAGCCCTTTGAGAAGATGGAACGAATGTCAGGACGGTGTGAGACCTGGCGGTCTTTCTCTCTACTGTACACAGTCTTGCTGTGAGTTGGAACCGAGCGGATGGGACAAAACCATTTCCTTCTAGCGCCCCGCTGCCTTCATCGTATCTTTACCTTGCTCTCTTCTTTGCTTCATACACTCCTTTCATTCACCTCTCCAAGCTCCAGGTTTAGGCTCAATTAGAACTATTGACAAGTTCGTTTTCTTACAATGATTTCCCTGCTTATTGAAAGGCCACTTCGGATTGTATGCCTTCAAAGCAGGTCTTTCTGATTCTTGCTTGATGTCACCATCGAAGATTTTATTTGGTGATCTGAATCCTCCAAGGGGAATGTGTGCACTTTGACTGAGACTCTGATAAAGGGATGATTATCACCAAAGCACTTCCAATAAATAATCACCCACTTGCTATAAATAAAACTCTCTCCTTGGAGACAAGGGAGAGAGTCATTGCTCTCTTCTGAAGCACAGTCTCACTGAGGCCCATGTTGCCACAGCATAAAAGAACAGGGGACAAGATGGCCAGCATTGACACCTTGGGAGTCCCTGGAAAGCTACACAGTGCCTTATTGGAGGGCCCTGATGTTAGCTTCAGTGTGGGAACCACAGAGTCAGATAACCTTCAACATGTCCGTGATTTTCTCTCACAGTAAGTCTAAATGTGTTGTTTCTAGGATTGCAGTTCATACATGTACTGATTTATTCCAGCCAAAGAATATTTTAAAATATCTGTGCCAGCAGTGTTGAGCTGTAGACAAGTTCTCTTAGTAAAACTTTTATTTCTCGTGGTCTCCTTAGAGTGCCTGCAAAAGAGGGGAGTCTGTCAGAACAGGGTCATCGAAGGTGATCTAATGGACCAGTTACTTTTGAGGCAGCAAAGGTAGCTCAGAAATTTTTTGAATTTTTTTTAGGGGATTCCAGAGAGGTGAGATCTACATAGATCTTTTATGTGTTTATTTTTCCTGTTCTAAAAGGACACGGGGAAATTCAAGAGGGTTCTTTTGAAGAGATTATGAAATTAAAACTGGCATTGGTGTGAAAAGGCTAGAAAAATTGTGCCCAGGAATTTTAAAAAATCTTCATGACTGTGCATCTGCTCATTTTAAAATTATTTTTGAGGAAAGCAAGGGCCTGCCTATGAGAATTTCATTGGGGGATTTATTCCATCTGACCTTCAGTCTTATAGGGCCCCTAATAGTGCCCTTTCGGGTTTCTTTTTCCCCCTTAAAAGAGGCTGAGGACCCCTGGTAGAACCGTGTTTAAGAGTTGGGCTGCTAACTTCAACATCAGCAATCCAAAACGACCAGCCTCTCCTTGGGAGAAAGGCAGGGCTTTCTACCCCTGGACACAGTTGCAGTCTTGGAAACTCACAGGGGCCATGCTACCCTTTCCCAGACGGGTGCCATGAGTAGACATTGACTTGCTGGCGGTGAGTTTTAATGAGAACAGGTGCTAAAGCTGCTGCTTTGAGGCAGTATAGAAGAAAGAGAGGAGGATTCTTTAGGGAAGGGCGAGAGACATGGAAGCACGGCTTTCAGAAATACGTTCATGCCAGTGGAGGATGTTGAGCACCTATCACTTCTCATGGTGATACTTTGGCTTAATAAAGGTTTAGATGATTTTGTAACAATACCTTTTGTAACAATACCTTTTGACCCACCCTACTAAATGTTGTTACTGTTCTGCTGTTGTTCCGTGTCCTTGAGTACTTTCTGACTCAGTGACCCTATGTGCAAAAGCAGGAAACACTGACCAGCCCCGCACCATCCTCACAATTGTTCTTGCACCTGAGCCCATTTTGCAGCCACAGCGTCAATCCATCTTGTGGAAGATGTTCCCCTTGCTGCTCCTCTCCTGTACCAAGCATGAAGCCTTTCTCCAAGGCCTGTTATCTCCTGAGAACATGTCCAACGTATGTGAGATAAAGTCTTACTGTCGTTTACCTCTTAGGAGTATTCTGGCTGTACATCTTCCAAGACAGATTTGCTACTGTTCTTATTTTTCTTTGACTTGGTTGGGCGGCTTCTGTGTTACAACCCTTTCAGAATCTGCAAGCTTTTCTTAGTTCTAGAGCCAGACCACAACCATCTAACGTGCATGACCTGTAACCAGCTCCGGCCTTGAGAAATGGCTTTTAGAACACGCATTGTGGCATGAGCGCATGTTGGGCTACAGTGATGAGCGTCGGAGTTACACTCTTAGAGACCTCACAAGATGTTTGTGTGGAGATGGCCGTGGGAGCAGCTTTGCTGCATGATGGACAGGCTGTGTTTCTCTCTGAGCTCACCCCAGAAAGAGTGATGGCATGAATGAGCTACTGGGTCACTATGGCTCATGGATGTACACTCTTGGAAATATCAACATTTATGTATCTTCTTTAACCCCTTGGAAGGTCAAAGACCAGCTTGTGATCCACTCTATGACCAGGAGGCTTCCTGGTTACACTCTTCGAGGATTGTTTCCCTTTAGTTAAAAACTCTTTCCCTTTGTCTGCATAAAGTGTCAAACAGTTTTATGAATATCACATTAAATAAAATCTTGCTGAAAATAATTAAAAAAACAGGCTTGCTCCAGACTCACCTTCTATTTGTCTATCACATCATGGAAATGGAGAAATGCCTGGATTCTTCTAGGAAGAAGCAAAAAATACCTTAAAAGCTTGTGAAAATGCAGACTTTCTACAAATGAAGGAGATATAATAAAATTAAGAATTTACAATTGTTCAGTGATTAGCAGTATTATTATTATCATTTGCCACATTTGAAGAAAGAGGTGCCTTGTGTTCTTTGTGGATGGAGATGTCAGTTCACACAATGAATCTCACCTACTGGAGTCAGACGAAGAAAGACACACACAGACACGTTGTTCGAGACAACAACCGCAAATTCAACATAAGCATTATTTATAGTTGTGTCCTCAGGCAGGGTGATTTATCTTAGCGTATGCAGAGTCCCCGTGTGACAAGGACAATTCTCTCAGCATTATTCAGAATGGATAGCACTTACTACATTGTAAAGCAATTATTTACCTAAATGCTTTCACTAGACTAGGAAGAGCCAGTGTGTGGGTCTTTGCTTTGCATTCCCACTGCCTTGAATGAGTATTGATACCGAGTTAGATATTTTGTAGAAATCCTTTGAATTCATTCAACATTAAAAGCTTTGAATTTATATACAGTGTTGTGAGTTTATTGTTCTATTATCCACTTACTTCTCAAAGAGAAATTATGTATTATAAATTAGGACACTAAATCACAGGAATCTAAGCAAGGCCCAACCAAATTTAATAAGCTAATAAATGCCTGCAGTCTTATCAGAATCCAGACTTTCTGATTGCTAGGGCACACATTCTTGCAGCATGCAGAACTGCTTTTAAATGTGACAATGAAAACGAATAGCAAATTGCAATTTGTAAAATAAAAGAAAGAAAGAAAATAAAAAAGCTGAGAATGGCTTAATTTCTTGGCAAGTCTTTGTTGGTAGGTGGCTTTGAGTTGATGCTCATTCAGAGGGACCTTACTTCCAACAAAATGAAACATTCCCCAGTCCTGTGTCATCTCAGCCCTGTCCATGTGTACGCTCATGATTGCAGCCACTGAAACAATCAATCGCATTGAGCATCTCTCCCTCTCTCTCTTCCTGCTGATCTTCTACTTTTCCAAGCATGATGTCCTTTTCCAGGGACGGATACCACCTGATAACATTTTCCACGCAAAGAATTCTGCCTTCTTAGAATGCCCTTATTCAAATGATGCTGATATTTTAACGTCTCTAAATCTCTTCTCTTTCTAATAGAACAATGTTCTAATTCAATTACCGTGAACTGTGGAGCTTTGGTTCACTAGTGCTCTTATAACCCAACCAAACAAATCTCTTGCCACTGAGTGGATTACAGTTCGTGGCAACCCTTCTTCTTCAGGTTTCAGAGACTGTGAGTTTCTATGGGAACAAACAGCCGTATCTTTCTCCCAATACCCCTTGCAGTGTTTATTAATATTCCATATTTACTATAGCCTCCAAAACACAGGTGGAATCCCTACCCGCCTTCGCACAATAGATTTACTAATTCATATTGCTTATAAATGAAGTTAAACTCCCTGCCATTGAGTCAGTTCCAATCCACGGGGACCCTAAAGGACAGGATGGAACCTCCCCTGTGGGATTTTAGCGACTGTGACTCTGTACGGAAGTAGAAAGCCTCTTCTCCCAAGGAGGGTCTGCTGGTTTCCAACTGCTGGCCTTTCTGTAAGCAGCGCAACACGCAACCATTGTATTACTCATGCACCCAGCTCTGCCCTTCTTTTAAGCAACAGCCGACGAAAGGTGGAGGGTGATTCTACTGCTAGGGATGTGAAAAAGAAAGAAGCCACCCCGTGGAAAGCATGTCTTCTCTCGTCCCATTGTGTCTCCCAAGAAACTATTCCTTTTAAGCCTTTGTCCTCCAGATTTTGTGCCCTGACTGAACACTGAAAAGTAGAAGAGGAACAGCCAGATGATCTCCCTCCCGTGTGCTTCAAGAAGTGCTTGCTGACCTGGGTCATATCCTCTCCTGCAAGCCCCAGTTTGTTCCTAAGGACACCCTAAGTCCTAGTGACGCATCCTCCTCCCTTGCCTCTCCAGCCCAGATGTGGCTTTGCTTCTTGCTCTAGCTAACCCCTGGGAGAGCTCACCTTTTCCTAGCTGACCTTGAGCTCATACAGTGTGTCACCAAGTCCTTGCTTTAACTTTCTTCTACGTGAAATATGTAGTTGTTTCTTTCACTGGCTTAATCCTGACTGTTATGAACCAATTATTTTTCATCATATAAGCAAGAAGAAACCAAGTCTCTCAAGCGTTAGGTCTGCTCCAAGGTGGCCTGCCTGCTTACTGGGAGAGCTGGGATTTTGACTCTGGTCTGTCTCTCTCCTTGGTCTAAGCAGCGTCTAACATGGTTTATTACCAGACTGATATGAGCCATTGCAGATGAGTTGGGGTCAGTCTCTGCCAGTCTTGGGCAAACCTCATGTACAACTGGCCCACAGTGCTTTAGTCAGGAAGGTACATGACTAAATGTTCTGACAGTTGTTTCTTGGAGAAGAAATGTAAGGACTGCCATATGTGGCAGGGAGCCTTCTTTGAAACCTGTGTGGAGTGAGTCACTGGTAATTAGTGACCTTCATGTGATATACCTCACTGCGTTTGGACTCTTGCCCTTAAATAATATTGACAATTAATTTTGCATAAGGCTGTGCAGGAGAGACCTGGTAAGACAATGATCTAAAAGAATAATACTGAGGAAGCATTGGAGGTTGACAATAACTAATCAAACAAATCATGAATAGTAAGAATTGTCAGAGGCATCTAATAGTAGTGCCAGTAATATTTCCTACAGTTCCTAAAACCATAATGATGTCATCCATTTTTTTGAGAATTGCAAATTCAGTTGTTACCTGAAAGAAAAGAAAAGAAAAAAACCACTCCTGCCTTGCAAATGCTCTGCAATATTTACTGGTGTGTTGGAACAAGAGTGCTGCCTCCTGATAGCTTATAATTTCACTTCTGAGGCTTCTGGACTGTGTCAGAGTAAAAGCAATCAATATTGGTTAATAAGCCAGATCTGTGTTATTAGTATTCTTTACGACCTTGGCATACTTCATTTTGTGTACAGATTGCCTATGAAAACTTGGGCTTATATCTTGTCTAGACAATGCCTTACATGGCCATCCAAATTAATAGTGTGCCAGAATTATCTTATGCTTAATGCAGCTGCCTCTGTATTGACTCTGGAAATTAAATTTACTCCATGATGCCATTGACAGCTGGGTCTCCAGCATATTTAATGGATCGGAATGAAGATGGGGTTGCATCTTGTGCCTTGAAGCAAAATGTTGATAACTCATCATTTTCATAAAAAGTGAGAAAGTGCTTTATCTATAAACGTTCCATTCCCCAGTAGACCAAATCACTGTGAAAGGTGGTAGCAGTAGGTTAGACTCACCTAGGAGGGAGGAAATAAATAAAGAAGCAAACTATCCCAGCCAGTCTGTAAAACAAGGGCTTGCTAGTTCATTAAATGTGTACTTGAGGAATTTCAATGTATTTCAAGGAAGAGTTATAGTCCCAAGGAGGTAAACCATGTCTGGTGAATTTGATTGGAATATAATGAAAATTCTCATAAATGTGTATGGCCAAAGTTAGTACCCATGGGCGTTCAGGGTTATTTGTGGGCTTATTTCAGATCGGTGGGATGCTGGCTAACAAAGCCTGCCCTGTGCCTTCTTTTTGACTCGGAAAAATGACTTCAAGGGGGGTAGGGGGATGTAGCATACCTTAGGGTCAATTACGTATGGAAACTCTTTGATGCAGACTCAGATTTGAATTCCTGAAATCAGCCTGTCCGCTGATACTTACTGACAGATTTTATTGATCTCACTTCCAGATTTCCTGATGTAAGAACACATGAAAGGAAACATGTTTAAAGGTGAGAACCTTATACCTACAAATTTGCCCTGTTGTATAGTCAATTTTAGATAACTCTTTCTATATTGCTTCTACAAAATTGTCCAGAGCAGTTTTGGGGTCTCTGTGTGGTGCAGAAGGCGTGCTGGTGATGTAGTGTTTGCGTTGATTCAGATAATAAAAACGGTTAAGCATTCAGTTACTAAGCCAAAGGTTGGTAGTTTGAATCCTTGGGGGGAGGGGAGAGCCTGTCTCTCTGCTTCCAAGGAGTCACAGCATTGACATTCCTATGTAGCACGCTTCTGATATGTACGTACACAGGGTCAATTAATTGAAATTATTAAGCAACTGCTTTGCTCCATTTTTATGTGCCCCCCATAGGACAATTTTAATGCACACATCACACTAGAATTGTTTTTTGTGCAGCATGTAGACAGTAGACATATGTGAGGGGATTTGTGGGTGAAAGCAGCTTACCCAGTTGCCAACTCTCTCTTAATCCACACCACTAAGGTATTTTGTGGTGACATGATTAGTGATTCACGTCTTTTGCTAATGACAATTTTTCTTCTTCTGTTAAATAGGAAGTGGGACTGAAAGGGGTATTAGTGAAGGTTCAGAATGTGTGCCAGTTTCACTAGTCAGCCTATTTCTAATGCAATGTCAACACTAAGAGAAACAAGTGCTGGAAAAGGAGTAAACAACAGTCTTCACTTAAGGAGATGGTAGGCAAGTTCCAGAGCCAAGTTCATTTCCTTCTTAATATGGTGCAGACGGAGAGATTACCCTGCGTAAGGAAGGTGGGGTCACCTGCCTCCACAATGAACGATGATTTAAGACAAGAGAGAAAACTAAAAGAGAAACCAAGAGCAACAGAGGATCTGTCTATCCTTCTACTGAGGTTAAGTTCACTACAAGAACATGTGAGCTGTGTTTGGATGTGCATGCTCTTACTCATCCTCTCCCCACAATCAGAGTGGGCATGGTTGAGGTCCGTATATTCCTGGTAGAGTGGGTGTCAATTGTACAATGAATCCACAAGGGAGTCTCTGTGGTAGGAAACGTCTGGTTTCACAGCCTCTGGGAAGTGAAGAAGACGGTTCTCTGTGACCTAATTTAGTTCTTTGGACACGTTAGCCACATGGTGGATGAGAATGACCTAATATGCCTGCAAAAGTTAAGTTCAAGGTCCTGCGGACTGTGCTGTTGCTGTCGTTAGGGGCCATTGCGTTGGCTGCCCATAGCGATTCTATGCACAACAGAAGGAAACACTGTCCAGTCCTGTGTCGTCCTCATAATTGTTCCCATGCGTGAGCCCACTGTTGCAGCCACCCTGTCAGGGCATCGTATCAATGGTCCTTTCTCTCTAGGGTTCTGTCAAACTCAACTCACTGTCATCAAGTCGATTCATGATGACCCTGTCAAACGGAATATAATTGTCCCTGTGGGTTTCTTAGACTGCAAGCCTTTCAGGGAGTAGAAAGTTCCACGTTTCTCCTTCAGAGGGGCTTTGAACAGCTTACTTTTTGGTTCGCTGCACAGTATATGGCACTAGGGCTCCTAGGACTGCAGGAGATGGACATTCTGGGAAGGAAGTAATAGCCTTTTATAGAGAGAGCACATTTGCCACCATGTCTATGGTATTTCAGATCTCTGAGATGCTCATAACGTTTTCAGTAGCTACTTCCTCAGAAGCAGACAGCCTCATCTGCTGAACAAATAATCAACACAACTGGATTCTAGGAAGACGAATGCAGCCTCAAGATTGAAGGAAGACTATTAGCAACCTGTAGTTCGCAGAGGATGCAGCCTTGCTTGCAGAAATTGAGAAGGACTTGATAGCATTTGATGATGAAGATCAAGGATTGCAGCCTTCAGTGTGGACCAAGTGCAATGTCAAGAAGACCGGAGTCCTCACAAATGGAGAAAAGATTGAGTTGTTAAGGATTTCATCTTTCGTGAATGCACAATCAATGCTCATGGGAGCCATAGGCAAGAGATCAAATTGTGCATCGTGTTGGGTCAATCTGCTGCACAAGACCTCCTTAACGTGTAGGAAAACAAGGTAGTTACTTCAGGACTAAGGTGTGCCTGACCCAAGCCATGGCATTTTTAATTTCCTCATATCCATGTGAAAGATTAAATAAATTCAGATTGAATAAAGGAGACCAAAGAAGAGTTGGTGCACTTGAATGTTGATGACGGTGAAGGATATTCAAGCACCGGGGACTGGCAATAGTACAAACACAACTGCCTCGGAAGAATAGCCGAATACTCCCTAGAGGCAAGGATGGTGACATTTTGTCTCACATATTTTGGACATCTCAGGAGTGTCTAGTCCCTGGAGAAGGACATCATCCTTGATAAAGTGGAGGCTCAGTGAAAAAGAGGAAAGCCCTTTACGTGATCGATTGACACAGTGGTTGCCAATACGGGTTCGAACACAAGAACAAATGTGAGGATGTTGTAGGACTGGGAACTGTTTCCTTCAGTTGTACATGGGATGGCTGTGAGTCAGAGCCTCCATGGTGCCACACCAACATGAGATGGATGTCACAGATATCCATGGAACATCGGTAGACTTCAAGTGAACCAAAGTTACCAATAGTGATATATCTCCGTCAGATAGGAGATGGGATGGGCTGCCACAATAGAAGCAGACCCTTTTGTTGAGAGCCAGGCCGAGTAATTTTATTAGAAACTGAAGATATTGGGAATCAAAATTCAAAATGAAAATAAAAACTCCTTTTCCACCTTAAATGGTTAAAAACAACTTTCTATGACTGTGTGATATCTCTTAGCCTGGATACTGGCCAGCTGCCATCCCTACCAAACATACCTGCCAAAACAAGATGGGCATACCCACCTTCCTTCTCCCCCCACCCCTCTTACATTTTGATATATGTTTTGGCTTCCCTGAGCCAGTGTAAATCACATTAATTCAGTGGGGTAATCTCTTCATTGTTCCTATGGTAGGGGAATCAGGCAATTCTAGTAAGTTAATAAATGAATTGTCATATAGCTGTACTATAATATTCAAAGTCAGTCTCCCGATCATGAAGATAGGAAAATATCCCTAGCAATGATACTTTATTTTAACACAACAGGAAATCTCTCAGTGCCAAATGAAGCCAAGATCCTACCATTGCCAACTTGTTATATTCCAACTAAGGGACACCAAAGAGAATTTGTGCAATGGGAAATGATCTGTTTTTCCACTACAGTATTGCTATTGACCACATCTCCCTAATCCTTTAGGAAAAGCAGAAACAAACTAACTGTCATGAAGTCCATGGCAACTCATAGTGATCGTAGAGGGAAGGATCAGACTACGCATGGGAGTTTCTGAGGCTGTAACTCTCTACAGGAACAGAATGTCCTGTCTTTTTCTTGTAGAGTGGCTGGTAGTTTTCAACTACCGATCAACACATAACCTACATAACTAGATCTCCTTTAAATAGTTTAAAATAGATGGTAATTCCTTTTTTCCATGCCTTTTAATGCATTCTTCCTTTTTTTTTGGCCAAGTGATCTTTTAGGAATGAGTATAATGTTGGTAATTTTTAGAAAAATGGAAAAATCTGTCTTAGAAATAATCTTGCCTTCCTTCTAAATGCATCCAACAGTTATATATTTTAAACTTGTTTTGAAGTGTTGTGCTCCAATAACAAAAAAGAAAGAAAGAGAGATTCAGACTGGATCTTCAGTTCATTCATAATAAAGAAGTAAGAGAATAATACTCATGGGGCACTGTGGTACTTAGTTGCAATCTGATTGGCTCTGACTTACGGCCAATTTATATCTAGTGGAAGGAAATATTGTTTAGCCCTTTGTCATCACAACCATGAGTGTGTTTGATCCTGTATTTGTCAGGTAGAAAGTCATAAATACTCCTTGAGAGATCTGAAAGTGTACCGCAAAAAATATGGAGAAAAAAAATCTGCTGGGCAGAGTTTCCATAGTATGCATTCTCCTCCCCCCACTAGGCAATTACCAAGCAACTCGCTCTGAGTTAGTGCACCCACTGGTGTCACCTGGGAAGGTTCCCTCTGGTCACAGTGACTTTTTTCATGCAAGCAGTTTCATTCAAACCTCATTTTTTGTGATGGCCGATTTAAGAGAACAGTGCTCGGCTATGAAATTTCATTTCTGTTAGGGAAAAATGCCGTAGAAACTGTTGTGATGTGAACACAGCTTACAAGGACAGCACTATGGGAAAAACTCATGTACAGGTGGTTTCCTCCTTTCAAAAAAGGTGAAAGGTCGATCGATGACACAGCTCATTCTGGATGTTCATCAACTTCCCCGATGGTCAAAAATGTCAACTCTTAGTGCATTTGGAATTTGTTCCACCAGGTCAGATTGTTAATCAAGCTTTTTATGTAGAGGTTCTGTAAAGATAGCATTAGAGTGTGCTACAGAAAAGGCCTGGTTTGTGGCAGATGGGGGACTGATTTTGATACCATGACAATGCACCTGCACATGCAGCAATGGTGCACCAGTTTTTGGCAAAAACAGCATGCCTCCCTTGCCCCCCACACCTTATTACCTGAGGTCCCTCCATGAAACTTCTTTTTGTTTCTGAGAATGTAGAAGGACATGAAAGGACAGCAATTTGAACAAGTAGAAGAGGTAAATTAAAAAAAACAACAACGACGGAGGTGCTGATAGCCATCCAAACAAACGAGTTTGAAAAATGTTTCCAAGATTGGGTTGGCAGATTTGACAATTGTATTAAGTGTAATGGAGAGTCCCTTGAAGGTAATAGGTTGCTTGGTTAAAACAAATGTACATACATAGCTTTGGGGAAAACATTCCATTGGTGGGGGCTGGCAGAGTAATCCCCTTGTATGTCACCTCTGTAGGAGGTCAGACCAGGAGGAGAGTGTTTGCAACCATGCCTTGAGGAAGGCATCTAGGAAAAGATGCTCATGGGGCTGGGGATGTTGAAGTGAGCCATTCTCTGGAGCCTACCCATAGGGTGATAGATGGGCATTTGGTCCAGGGAACACCCAGCAGTTTATCCAAACATCTCCATTTCCTATGACCCATCTCCATTTCTTATGACCATGTCAATCACTTCACACACCCCCCAGAGATCACATCACAGTCAAGGTGAATCTGAGGAACGGGTTGGACAGTTCTGTAGGATGGAACCAGAAGATAGAAGACCTGGATTCTGAACTGCAGAGCTTTCTTCAGAACACTTTTGATACTCTAAGTTATTTTTCTTCTTTGTCATTTTCTTTGAGGGTGGCACCTTGTAAAATTTATCTCTTATTTAAGAGGAAAAAGAAGACAAGTTTAGACACAAAGAGAATAGAAATCTAAACTTCCTTTGCAGAGCCTTCTGGGATTCTTGCAATAAAACCAAAATAATCTAGTATCTCATGAGGCTTCTAGGAGGGCTGTACAGAAAGTTGAAAAACAGAGTTTCAGGGAAACTAGCGACAAAACAGATAGAGCACCAAACCAGCCTTTGACCCAAATTCTGACCCACACTAGTTGATAGTGGTGGGTGGTAGGGTGGGGAGGTGTAGGGTGGGGGGCGCTAGATATAGAAGGTTTATTTACTTTAATAGGTACTTACTCTAGTTAATAAGCTAAAAATAGGAGTTAGTTTTGTCTTTGGTTGTGTTCATTTCTAACCATAGGAAGTAAGTAACTTTGGATTTTCTGCACAGTTATATTTTTTTGCTTTTTATTTGAATGGGTCACAACAGCTTTCTCTCATCATGTTGCTGGGATGACACAGTTTAGTCTATATCAAGCAGCTCCCAGTGTCAGAAATTGCAATCTTTAGGGTTATATTCAGAAGTGTTGAATAGTTAAGACCTCTAACCAGAATGCTCAGTAAAGCAAATGTACACTAAATGATCCTCAGACAACTTTAATTTTGTACTGGGAAAAAAACAAGACAAACAGATAAAAAATCCTCCCCAAATCCTTGGTCTGTGGATGTGCTCCCCAAATCCATAATTTAGAGCAAAATTATCTTATATACATCTCTCTTTCATTACAGAGAAAAATTTCAATGTTGGAAGTTATACAAATTACAGAGATGTCAAAACAGGCTAGAAGTTACTGACTGAGAGAAATACATATATATACTCTGTCTTGCATCTTGATAATGTGGAAATGTTTTTAAACACTTTAAAAAATGATTTCATTATTACCATATGGAATTAATTTTTCCCATGAAAGAGTTTTCAGTCGTCAGAGGGGGCATTGCTGGCAAACAATGGGGCACCTTTTCTTAAATATGAGAACTTCTCTATGGAAAGTGATAAGCTTCATCGCCAAAGGAGAATTCTAATGTTCACAGATGATAATACATTCTGATATTTAAACAGACAACAATGAAATCCACATGAAATCAAGCAATTTGATGGATGGCACTGATTAAACATTCCTTTTTTTCTTCACAAAATTTAATTTCTGTGGTCTGCGTTTCCTTCCCCTAGGAGCGTAATCTTTGCATTTGTTCTACAAAAGCATAAATAACAATGAGAAGATCCCACGAGATCGTTAAAGCGGTTTATTTTGTTTTAAAATACACAGCATTAATACCATTATTGATCTGATGGTATCTGTGGAAGAAATGGCATATACCGTCTGTATATGCTATTTCAGTTTTGGTTTTGCTTTGTTTTTGTTTTTCACTGAACTGGGAGCCTCCCTGGTGGCATGGTGGATTGTGCATTGGGCTGTTAACCAAAAGGTTAGCAGTTTGAAACCACCAGTGACTCTGAGAGAGGGAGATGAGGCTTTCTACTCTTTTCACGATTTGCAGGAAGTCAACAGCAGCAATGATGCTCTGTATTAAGTGTTGCTATGAGCCAGAGTTATATTCAATAATCTTGAATAGTTAGAATTGACATGATATAGCGAGTTCATTTTTTTGGTGGTTGTTGTTTTGGCCCTTTTATTTTATTTTTTTCTTCAGACTCTATGATACGACATAATGAATTCTGTATAACGTTGCACTGGACAACGAAGAGAGAGTGGATCCCAAGCTAAGAAAAGCTTCATCCTAACTGTGTACCTAACCTCTCCATAGCTATCACCTCTTGTCTTTGCTGCCAATGAGTTGGCTCCCAGTTGTAGGAGCCCCACACCTCGGTTAGGGCAGGTTGACTAGAGAAACAAATCCAGTGACACTCACATGTGTGTAAGAAAGAGCTTTCTATCAAGATGTGTTATATATCAGGAAAGCATCCCAGACCAGTCCAAGTCCATAAGTCCCATACCAGCCCACAAGTCCCTCTTCAGATCCACGCAGCCACATGCGATGATGCAGAATGCAAGGAGGTCACAGGTTTGTGGATGCAAAGTCTGGATTCGGTGGCAGCAGTTCTAGCTGATCTCACAGTGGCTCGCCAGCAGGAAGGTGAAGGGAGCGAGACAGGGGGAGGTTCCCAGGACCCTCCTTATGAGAAGACCACGCCCACAAGGAGGTGGAGATACCATCAGGCTGTGACCTGATTGGCTAGCTATACTCCGCCGCTACACTTTTGTCTTTCTTCAAGTTGACATGAAATTATGTAACTACCACCATACCTAACAGGAAGTCAAGGTTCCTGAACCTGGGCCCACTTCGTGGTCATCAGCACGCAGCGTCCATTTCTTTTGACTATTGTGCCATCTCCTCATATTAGTTTCCACATTTGCACTTACTTAGCCTCTGCCTTACCTACAGTAATGTCCACTGCGGAGGCTCTGTCCTTCACAAGGACATACCCAACCCTCTGTAACTGGAGCCTTACCATCCTTGATTCTAAAGAGCATTTTGGTTGTTTTTATCCTAGGGATAGTTTATCCATTCTCCTGGAATTCCTCAGAAAGTTCATTGGTTTTTGCCAACACCCCCGTCTGAGAGTGCATCCGTTCCACCTTCCCAAAAGCCAAACTCAGTGCTATGGAGTCGATGGCCACTCATAGTGACCTTATAGGATGGCCACTCATAGTGATCTTATAGGATGGCCATGCATAGTGACCTTATAGGTAGAACTGGCCATGGGAGGTAATGAGACTGTAACTGTTTCCTGGAGTAGAAAAATCTATCTTTCCCTGAAGAGCTATGGGTGGTTTTGAACTATGGACTCTTGTGATTAGCAGGCCAATGCATAACCACCACACCACCAGGAATACTTAATTTTACTTATGAAAGGCCTAACCTCACTGAGTCTCAGTCTTGTTTTTTCTACAAAAATGGCAATCATGCTTCTTTGTACCCCACTGCTGTCGGTAGCATCAGATGGCTCAGTAGGTTGAAAAGCGTTTGGGCATTCCTAAAGATCCACATATACACATAGCCATAGTGTATTTAATGGCTCTTTGGGGGTCCCTCTTGGCTTGTATAAAAGCTAATAACAAAGGAAAGCCACAAGGGTCAACTTTGTCCTTCATTTTAGAGAGAGAGGGCATGGGTGACACCTGGATGCAATGGGGTAGGAACTCAACGCAAACCTTCTTCAAACTATGCCACAGGGGCGGATCAAAAGTCTCCTCTCTTGAAAATTGTAGTCAGTCCCCCCTTCATCTAGTGGGCTTTCTTGTTGGAATAGCTGACCATACCCACATGAAGGGGAAATCTGCTCTGAGGTATGTTAGCATGTTTGTGTAGCTATGTCATTTACATTGACCATCTGTTAATGGTATGGACTCAAGAGTTAGTCTCATTATAAGAGGGTTATACATCAACAGTTCTGGAAAACATATATGTGCAGAAGGTTTTTCAAAGGGCACGCTTCAGTGAATGTGCATTCTGGGAGTTGGCCTATAAAAAGATTTGTAGGCATGCATTCAGCACTTGGCCTTCATTTGCTGTGGATTTCTGAGCTCCAGCAAACCACAAATAGCACTGTGGGCTTCTACACCGGGCTGGCTTCACAGATGTAGACAAAGCACAGTTCTTACAATCTGAACTGTGTTCAGCGCAGGAGAAGATGAATATAATAACAAAGAGGATGGTGCTGTGTCCATATTCACACATCACACCAGTAAGTCATTGTAGAACTTCAAGGCCTTCTTTGTCATCAGCGTGATCATCAATCATAGGCATTGAAACGCGTATCACAGGAGACCTTTTATTCCATATCTTGCCTCAGAGTTTCTGTTTGTTATACATTTTGTATTCTCTAAAAAGTTCTTCCTAGGTGTCCGATGGAAAGAATTTACTAAAAGAAAACCCACGGCTATTGAACTGATTCTGACTCATGAGGACCCTATCGGACAGGGCAGAACTGTCCCTGTGTGTTTCCAAGATTGTAACTCTTTATGGGAGTAGAAAGCTTCGTCTTTCTCACCAGGTGTTTCTGGTGGTTTTGAACTGCTGACCATTTGGTTACCACTCCTCAACTTGCAACCCATTATGCCATCAGGGCTCCTAATTGAAAGAAAGATCATTACAATTGGAACATGGAACAGTAAACAGTACTTACAATTTCTATCTCTATCAATTTTAATATAACTCGTATTTCCATATATATATATATATTCAGCTATTGTTTATAACATAGACATTCTGGAAATGTGTCCAGGGCCTCATGGAAGAAGACAATCACCCACTCACTTCTTCAACCCTCTTTAGCACCTATGTCTATCAGTTCCATTTCTGAGTTGGACAATGGAGCCCTGAGCTGGTGTCCAATACATGCTGGCTAATTGTCAGGGAATAAAGAGTCATAATCTTTTACCATGCAGAAAAGTGCTTGTGAATATCCTGAGGAGGTGCTTGAGACATAGAAAAGTGTTGAACTCTATTGTGACAACATTACACTGGTAACTCCATGCCAATCATCTCAGACAACCTGTCCTACAGTCTTCAGGACGAGCTGGGGAAAACCCGGGCGCATCTCATCACGACTGGGGCAATTTGGCCACGAAGCAAGCACACCTGCCCCCAATGACTGTTTTTATAAATAGTTTGAATAAAACAATGAAAAAGAATTAAGTCCACTTTTGAACCCAAAGAAGTAAATTAATTAGTAGCATATTTACATAAAAAGCAACAGTATTTGATAATTTATGTCATGTTTGTTTTTTAATTCTAGTTTTTACTTTTGATACCAGACTTCCCTCGTCTCACATCTTCATCTCCCAGTATCAAAAGGAAAAGAAAACAAAAAACTAACAAATCAACACCAACAAAGACTCACCAAGGAGCTGATTCCAAATTGTGTGTGCAGTGCAGCTGAGTCCCCTCGGTTTCCAAGGCTGGCCGTTTCTGAAGGACATCACCAGAGTGGTCTCCCAAGACATGTGTTGGTGTCTCCAAGGACTAAGCTTCGTCCTTGGTTGCTTAGGGTCCCAGCCATCATCACCCCCTCTTTATTCTTGGAAAAGTCTCTAAAGAATCACCATTGTTTTTGTTAGTGCCATTGACTCAGTTCCTACGTGTAGCGACCTGATGCACAATAGAAAGAAGCACAGTGTGGTCCTGCGCCGCCCTCCTCACAATGGTTCCTATGCTGAGCCAAGATTTCAGTCCACACTTTGAGGCCTTTCTCTGTTTCTCTGCCCCTCCTTTGACCAGCATGACGTCCATTCCCAGGGATGGGGTCTCCTCTTTGAGGGCCTTCTGGCCTGCTGGCCCACCTTCTGGCCCCATCTCTGACAACGTTGTGCTTCCTCTGTTCAGCACCCCTTTCCAAGAGGGACAGAGCTTCCTGACAGATCAGCAGTTGGCCATTGCCGAAGTCAAAGTGCCCCCAGAGTTTTCATTGTTGTTTGTTTCTCTTTTAAAACAGGGTCACCTCACAGGAACCCAGGTAATAAAAGATGGGCCTACAGGGTGAACAATAACACCAGGAAGGTACTCGAGTTCTGGAAAAAAAAAAAATCAGCCATATGAGATTCGAAGGGTAGCATTCGCTCTGGGCATAGCTCCGCAGGTATGAAGGAGGAGAGAATAAGGACATTGCAAACACAGGGAAGAAGTGCAAAGACCGCTGTTACATTGTTGGGATTACAATTCGTGTCATGCAACAGAATGTGTATGAAGTGTTGAATACACACAAACTCCCTCTGAAATTTTTCACCTAAACCCCAATAAATAGTAAATATGTTAAACAAAACACATAACAAAAACAAACAAACAAAAAAAAAAACCCAGAATGTTCTGCATGTGACTCCACATGGTGGTTGTAAAATTTGGTGATTTTTAGCAAATACATGTTGACAGAACAATACAGATTCAATATTAACTTTACTTAATTAGCCGGTCTTGTCATCTGGAGCAGTCTCATTCGAAGACACACGCTTTTGCTTTTCATATTGGTTAGGAGTTTCCAGGCTGTCTGCCAAGAAGGTGGCAAAGGTGGAATAAAGACTTTATTTGGAAAACCCACTGATACATTTTGCATAAGTGTGTCTCCACAGCTCAAAGGATCTTCTACTTATTGCTAGGCAGATAGGTGGCCATCTGATTGACAAGTTCCTAGAGTTTCACTGCATGCAGGCCAAAGGCTTAAAAAACTTGGATTTGAAGTAATAACAAAAAGAAAATTAAAAAATGAGAGAATAAACTGGTGGAAGGAGCTGGAGGGAGGGACAGAGATTCTGTCTCTGGTCCGCACTCAATCATAAAACAACGCCGACCAGCTCCCTCTGATTCATTGACTAGAGGAGCAACCGTTAGGAAGGAGAACACTTTCATGTATCTGTTGTGTTTCATACATTAATTAATTACATTTAAAGATCTTGCCACGTTTTCTTGCCAGACTTTGCACGCCACAGTGGCAAAGGTGCCTCCTTGCTCTCGTTTGCTCTTGCTGTGGGGTATTCAAGTAACAGTGTCTGATGTTGGTAAATAAGGAGCGTTTTATTTAGTCATATGGGTTTTATGGTCCTCTTAATCTTTATGTCTCTCTCTTTCCAGGTTCTCATCCGTCAAAGAAAGCACCGGGTTTAGCGATTATTGGAAACTCTATAATTTTACTGGCATCTGAAAGACTGAAAATGCTTCAGAGTCCTGGGATGTGTGAATCTCTGTGCTTTATCATCCGCGGGTCTCATGTTCTTTGCTAATTTCTTGGTGGGTTGAAATCAGCATGGATGTACGTTTCAGTTAGTAGCCATGTAGTAGCAGTTAGCAGTACATCTATTCTGACTCCCCATCTATGGTGAAATAGATGTGTGAGTGTGTGTATGTGTGTGTGTGGTGGGGGGATGTGTACATCTGTGTGTACAGTACTGTGTGTGTATGTGTATTTCTGTGTCTGTGTGGCACATGCATGTGTTTTCTGTGTAGGTAGTAAAACTGAGAAACTGTGTATTTAGAAACCCTGAACGGTGTTTTTACATGTGTGTGTGTGTGTGTGTGTGTGTGTGTGTGTGTTGTATATAGGGTCACTATGGGTCAGAAGAAACTCAACTGCACCTAATAGCAACTTTATTTTGAGGGCAATGCTGATAGATTCTATGGCACTCAGTTGCAGAAACTAAGACCCTGACTTGCTTAGGATGCTAGGATGTGGGTTACTGGTCTAACTTAAGATCTGACCAGACGTGAATCAATAACCTTTGCAGAATTCACGTTTTCTTGCACTCAATAAAGCAACATTATTTTCAAATGTATAGGTGCGTAGTGTGGTACTAATGGAGAAATAAAGTACATTGAAAGGAATAAGTAAGATTTAAAAGCTATGTTTCATAAAACTTTTTCTGTAACCTAAATATAATTTCTGAGAGTGAGGCAGCATATGTGTGTATTTGCACACACACACACGCACACACACATATGTATACACACATACATACACACACACATATTGTTATTAGATGTCATTGAGTCAGTACTGAGCCAAAAGAACCCCCTGCACAACAGAACACAACACCACCTGGTTCGATGCTACCCTCACAGTTGTTCCTATGTTGAGCCCATTGTGCATATAGGTGCATATGCTAATATATATCTACTTATATATTTATATTACATATAGATGGTTATAAGTCAACATAGAGCTATAGCTGTGTTCACCACCACAGATTCAATTCCAACTCACAATAGCCCTAACCAGGGTTTCTGAGAGGAATATTTTTGTGGGCTCAGGCAGGCTTTTCTTTTTCCGTGAAGTGGCTGGTAGATCTGAACACGCTTTCCTGCAGCTACAACTGCCAGGACCCGTTCTTAATTTGTCTCAGTCAGAGACACCCTGCTCAATTTGAAGCATTAAAGAAATATGAGAATTCTATCTAATATTTTAAACCAAAACACTATATCGGTTTCCACATGAAAATTCAGAATGCTGTCAGCTTCGCTTGCTCCTTCTATAACATGGAGGAGGTGCCTCAGCTGTGTGCAGCTGGTGTGTGTTCAGCATGAACGGAGGTGGAGTCTGCAGACAGGAGAGGTGGTTGTGGCTTTGAGAAGATGCATCAGAGCACTTGGTCCCATTTAGAGGGCTTCCCATTCTTGCTGTACTGGAAGTACCAGGCACTGCCAAGAGGACAAACTGTCTTGGAAGAAGTACAGCCTGGATGCTTCTTAGATGCAAAGATGAGGATATTTTGTCTCAGGTACTTTGGACATGCTATCAGACGGGACTAGTCCCTGGGAAATGACAGCGTGCTTGGGAAGCTAGAGGGTCAGCGAAAAGGAGAATGCCCCTTGCCGAGATGGATTGCAAAGTGGCTGCAAAGGTGGGCTCAGGCATCGGAATAATTGGCAGCGTTTCCTAGTGTTGCACTTGCGTCAGCACCGCCTCTCCGGCATCTCACAACACCAGACACCTGCGGCTCTGAGCTCACGGGCCTCTCTGACTCCTCCTGACATCAGGAAGTGGGTTCTTTTTCTTTCTAAATACTTTAATTGCGGGCTTTTACATCTCTTATCACAATCCATACATTCATCCAGTGTGTCAAGCACATTTGCACATAGGCCGCAATCATCATTTCCAAAGCATTCTCTTCCCACTTGAGCCCCGGATATCAGCTCCCCCTGTCTTCCCCCGTCCTCCCTGCCCTCCCTCCGTCATGAACCCTTGAGAAGTTATAGATTATCATTTCCATATTTTGCATTGTCCTCCATCGCCTCTCAACAATTTCCCATGGTTGGTCCCCCTGGGAGGGGGTTATATGTTGATCCTTATGATCCCCCACCCTCCCCTAATCCTTCTGGTATCTCTAACTCTCCTTGTTGGCCTTGAGAGATTTATCTATCCTGGATTGCCTCTGTTGCAGGCTCTTATCTGCAGCAGTGTGCATGCTCTGGTCTGATCCAATTTGTAAGGTAGAACTGAGGTCATGATAATGGTGGGCAGGAAGCACCAAAGAACTAGAGGAAAGTCGTATGTTTCATCAGTGCTGTACTGCACCCTGACTGGTTCATCTCTTCTCTGTGACCCCTCTGTGAGCGAACGTCCATTTGTCTACAGATGGACACTGGGTCTCCACTCCATGCCCTCCCACCCCATTCACCTTGGTTATGATTTTTTATGGTTCTATGATGTCTGATACCTAATCCCATTGGCACCTCATGATCACACAGGCTGATGTGCTTTAGGAAGTGGGTTCTTGACCTTGATCCTCGTTCTACCACGGACCTTGTGTCCAGTGACAGAAGCAGGCAGCAAACTCTTCCCAGCCTAGGAACTTTTCTCACCCTTAGGAACTCAAAGGAGGGATCCCTTTTTGCAATAGTCACCGTGCCATGGTTCTACTAAATGGATAAACATCATTTGAGAACATTTGCATTGTCTCTGTACTTTGAACATTCAAACTCTTGGAGGGAAAAGAGCCATTTCTTTCATGCACTGTTTCTGCTTTCAATAAAGCCCCAAACGGCGGCTCAAATACCAACCATGATTGGAAACCAACATAAACACCCATTGCTTTCATAATTTTAAGTATTTCTTCCTGCTGTGGAACCCTGTGCCTCCTGTCGGGTCGCTAGCCACACGGTGAGCAGTCTGAAACCACTAACCACTCCAAGGGGGAAAGATTAAGTTGTCTACCCCTGTAGAGAGCTACAGACTCACCCCCACCCCCACCCTGGGCACTTCTTCCCTATCCTACCGGGTCTCCATAAGCCAGACTTGACTCGCTAGCAAGTGAGTATGTTTTGTTTGAGTTGCTTGCTAGCCTTTTGCTTTGCTAAAGTGTGTGAAGTATTTTCAGATAAAGTGACATTTTTTTCGAGATAAATATTTCTACAGAACAAAAATATTAGAAATCTATCTTTTTGCTATAATAGGTTTTTTTCCTTTTGTAGGTTTTTTTATTTTTATACCTTTAATATTATTGATAATCATTGTGCTTAATTTAACTTCATTGCTCTTTGGCTAATTGCCATCCATACACAGTTAAAATTAAACCCAAGTGAAATATTAGCCTTATTTTACCAAAAAATGTATGATTCCAAGCTTGGTTCTGGCACAAATCCACAGTAAACCTGGCAAATAATTAAAACATTATTTATCTCATTTTCTGCAACTAATTTGTTTACTAGGAGATTATTCATTAATATATTTGTCGGAGATTCACTGAGATTTCAACAGAAAGCTTTTTTTTTAATAGTCTCCTTGTGTTTTCCCACTATTTTCAGATTAATTTCTCTCAAACACAATGATTCCAGGATTTATAAACTATTATCAATGCTTTCCACACTGAGAGTGTCATCATTTTTCATCAATAGCCAGAAGATATTGTGTCTCCTTTAGTCCCATATAACCACGCACGGAAAACCAGTAACAATAGCAACAAAAATACAGGTTGCATCTTTTTACAGAAATGATGCTTTTATTATTATTTTTTGCTTTATTTTTATGTAACTTTATTTGCCATGACACAGCAAAGGAAATTATTTTCTGGAAATAGCCCCACCAATGAGCTCCAGACTTCCACATTTAGCTATGTGCAAAGCAGCTAGAAGACTGTCCGGGCAGGGGCAGGGAGGGAGGCCCTGGGGTGGAAGGCATTAGCCACAACAATGAACTCAAGCACATCAGGGATCATGAACTCCGTACAGGACTGGGCAACGTCTCACTCTTTTATTAAAAGGTCGCTATGAGTAGGCACTAAATCAATGGCAACTAATAACAATGGCTCTACACTTAGACTCTGTGCCGAGAAGACCCCACGCATGAGTTTTTCCTCTCCACCTCAGTACATTGTATTCATGCAAATAAGGACAATACCTGTGATTTTGCCTCACCTCTCATAGGCCAACCCTCAGGATGCCGCCCCCCCCTTAAGATCTCATCCTTGCCAACTAGTTCTCTTTTTTGTGATACAGATCCAATGACAATTCACCTCCATCTCCCGCTCATACCGATGCAACACCAACCAGGCCCCCCTGCTCCTCCTTTGGACCCCACTAATGGTGCTCCTTTCAAAATGAAAATAAAAACATATCACTTAACCATCTCTCCTTAAATCTCTGCAATGGATTAGCATTCTCCTAATTATCAAATCCAAACTCTTTAGGAAATCAACGATCATCTGGGAGTCAGGGCGTCCATGGATAAGGTGTCATCATTCACTCCCTGCAATTGTTCAGCCCCATCCTCCACCTTGCGGACTTCCTGAGGCCCTGCCCTCCGGGCTGTGCCCTGACCCTTGCTACCTTTGCCTCCTAGAGAGCCTTTCCCTCTATTGTACGGATGGCTTTCTTCTCACCATTCAACCGTCTGCTCACTGAGAGCGCCTTCCATTTCCTTCTCTCAAGAAGCCGTGGAAGTGGGTTTGAAGGTTGTTCTCTACACTTTTCTATTTTCTCAATTTTATTTTATTGGGGCTCTGACAGCTCTTATCACAATCCATGCATCTATCCATTGTATCAAGCACGTCTGTACATATCTTGTCATCTTTTTCAAAACATTTCCTTCTACCTGAGACGCTGGCATCAGCTGTTCATTTTTCATTTTCTCCCTCCCTCCCCCATGCCCCCTTGAGAATTTATAAACCCCCCCCCCCCACTCCCACCCCGCATGTTTTACACCGACTGCTGTCTCATTCCGCACACTTTTCTGCTGTCTGACCCCTGGGATGGGGGCCGTAACATCAATTATTGTGATCGGTTTCCCCTTCCCCCCACCCCACCTGCTCTTACCCTCCTAGTATGTATCACTGAGGAGTTTATCTGTTCTGCATTCCCTGTGTCCTGCATAGCTCTTATCTGTACCAGTATACATATTCTGCACTAGTCAGATTGGTAAGATAGAATTGGGGTCATGGTAGTGGTTGGGGGTGAGGAAGCATTAAAGCAGTAGAGGAAGGTTGAGTGTGTTTCCTCGGTGCCGTACTGCACCCTGGCTGGCTCTTCTCTTCCTTGTGGCCGTTCTGACAGGGGGGTGTCCAGTTGATGACTGATGGGCTTTGAGTCTCCGCTCTGCTCCCCCCTCATTCCCATTGATGTGTTTTTGATTTGTTTTGCTTTGGGTTTTTGATGCCTGATACCTGATCCCATTGACACCTCTTGTTCACACAGGCTGGTGTGCTTCTTCCATGTGGGCTTTGTTGCTTCTCCGTTAGATGGCTGCTTGTTTATCTTCAAACCTTTAAGACCTTAGACGCTATATTTTTTGACAGCAGGGCACCATCAGCTTTCTTCACCCCTTTTTGCTTATGTACCCGTTTTGTCTTCAGTGATCAGGTCAGGGATTTCTGCATTTTTCTTATACATTCACACACATATGTATGTACTTATGTGAGGGTATATATATATTTTAACCTAATGGTTTTCTTTGTGCATATTTACTAGTAATTCCCTGCATTTCATCTAAGAAGTTGAATTAGGGATATTTCCATGTTAGTTCATATTGTTATAGAAAATTTAAAACTATATTTTTTGGGCTAAAAGTAATATTTTTGTTTTTATTTAAAATACGCCAATCTTTTGAAGAACAGGGAACAAAGAGTGAGAGAAATGGATGAGGCAAAGACACTTCCTAGATTCTGCCCGGTGATAACAGATTGTTGAACCCTTCCTGTGAAAGAAGTTATTGCCATTGTTGACTCTCCCTACACATGTACAACTTTGCCTCAAGAAAGCTGTCAAACCCAGTTTTGCTATATCACAAGGTAGAGGTGTTCTTATTTGTAAAAGAGGGCCAGTTTCCTTAAGACCAGGTCCCACTTAAACTTCATCAGCAAAGATTGACATCCACTGCCAGGCTCTCACCATCATTTGGTGGCTGAAAAGTTCATGTTGTGCCAATGTCATGGGGCATATGCAACTTTTCCACAATATCATGTGTCCATAAAATCTGTTTTCATTTCTTTTTAAGTGAAAATGACCCCAAAATTTCCTTTACACCATTCAAAGCTCAAGCAATAATCTAATATTTTGGATAACTGGCCCAAAGAGATTCTTACCTAGTTTCTGCTTCGGAACAATGGAATATTTCAGAATAAGCAAGCCTAGGGAGGAGGGCCATGGCCCAGGACTACTGCTCACATCGGAAACCACACAGTGGAGGAAGGTGCTCAGAGTCCTCCTCTCTGCAGACATCTTCCTCTGCAATGACATGCCTTTTTTTATTTAAACTTCACCCCCGATGTTTTTTTTTATATTCCACAGCGTCCAGCATTCTCCTGAGAGGTGCAGCTAACACTGTTTGTGCTTCCTTAGAGAGTTGTCATTCTTTGTGAGTCTAATCAGGCCCTACAATCAATGCATCGTCTTTCACTGAAGCAGCAGTTAAGAAATCAAATGACAAATGTCATTGGACAAATATGCTGCACAAAACCTCCTTAAAATGTTGCAAAACAAGGATCAAACTTATTTCCAAAGGTACTGGTTTGTGGACTAAGTTGTAGCTGGCCAAAACAATGGTATTTTTATGGCAGATAAGTGAAAGCTAGACAACGAATAATGAGAAGAACAACAAGCAGGAGAAGGGATGTATTTGAATTATGATTTGGGGGAAGAATAATCAAAGTAAAATAGCGTGTCAGAAGAACAAGAAAAGCTGTCTTGCAAGAAGTACAGGCAGAATGTTCCTGGAAGGAAGAATAGGGAAGCTCCCTCTCACACACCTTGAACGTGTTATCAGGAGACCAGTCTCTGGAATCAGACATTATGTTTGATATAAAGTCGAGGGTCAGTGGGAAAGAGGATGACCCTCAACAAGATAGACAGGCACAGTGGCTGTGACAGTGGTCAAGCATGACAGCAATTGTGTGGCTGGCACAGGACCAGGAAATGCTTCCCACTGTGGTGCATGGAGTCACTCGGAGTCCGAGCAGCCTGCATGGCTCCTAACAACAACACAAGCAATGATTACTGATGAGTGAATACATCTAGGCCTCTCTTTCCTTGATAGTTTGCTTTATTTCATTTTCCTGAGCCTCTTCTATTGTGTTAAGTCTTGGGGAACTATTCACATGCAGATTCATCATTTACAGTAAATATGGCAAATACAATTCTCTGTGAATCTGCAGCTCAGAAACGCTCACTAGGGAAGCCCAGTCGTGAATGCTAAGTGGGGCGAAATCTCTCTGAGGAGCAATAATGTTTCCAAGAAGATACTTCTTCAAAGTGCTTATCAGGATTCCGCACTTGAATCCAAGGCGGAAAAGAAAGGATTGAGAAGTATTTTCTTTAAAAGGCCTCTTTATGGTCACAGAGCTGCCAGGAACTGGACCAAAGAAACCCATTCAGTTTGATTGTGGAGGCTGCTGATGGGGGGTGGGGGGTGGGAAGGGAACGTGAAGGTCCCTGAAAGCAATGCTTTCCATATAAGAGTAAAGAAAAGAGGGAGCAAGCAGGGTCTGGTGGTGGCAGAGCTGGGTTTGCACAATGTGTGAGCTGCCAGCCAAGATGTCCAGCATCCGCTGAACTTCGGAAGTATTGAGTTCTACTGCGACGACGGGTTCCCAGATGCTTCCAGCGACACAGGACATGCGAGGTGCTTTTCCAGTAGGGCGGGTGTCTCTCAGCCTTTCCTTTCTTCAGCACAATCTTTCAACAGGGTGCACCTCAAAGGAGGGCTAAAGCTCCCTCCTGGTGGTGACCAGGCAATAAGGAAGAGAGCTCTCCAGCCAGCTTCCAGCTCAATCCATTGTTGTTATAATTTGGAGGAAGTGCCCGCACTATCTGAATGGTTCTGCTCCCTGAAAATGTAAGCTTGGTGGCCTTTAAAACAGGCATTGCATCTATGAAGTAAGGGGGATGGGTCTTTTAATGTGGGAAATACCACACATGTCATGTCCACCAGGAAACGCTCAATTTCATAAGCCAATAATCAAGGTAAAGGTCAAGTAAACTATTGATATAACTTCAGATCACCAAGTAGCAATATTCAAGGGAATGGAAGGCTTTGGCCGAGGGTTCTCACCTTTAGCATCATTGGCATTTGGGCCTGCATGGTTCTTTGTCATGGTGCCTGACCTTGACCTCTCAGGATCTTTGAACTCTCCTTACTATATGCCAGTAGCCTTACACAGTGGTGACAACCCCAAATATCCCCAGACATTGATACATGACCCCTGGGAAGAGACTGAATTGTATGCATCCTTTGGGAAACTTTGAATTAGACCATTAAGCCCCTACTTATGTTTGGGCTTAATTAGACCATTCTTAGAACTCAAAATCCCTCTGGATCAAGTCAATTCTGGCTCGTAAGAATCCTGTAGGACAAATTTGAATCACCACCATGGATTTCTGAGGCAGTAACTCTTCATTTTACAAAGTGAGTTTTATGTAGTTATGCGTAACCTCATACAAATCAAAAGTTCATTCATATTAATAAAAGTGGTGCATTCATCAGAGCAAGCAACTTGGGCACATTTTCTTCCTTCTTATATCCATTGGTGCTGACTGTCATTTTCCTCACCCTCCACTTTTGCATCCCCAGGTAATTATTCTTTAAATTACTGTCTTCATAAATTGTGGCTTCCCTATATATAAAACATATGAGATCAGGACAAAGGGACCATGTTAACCCTGGAAGCAGCTGGTGGATTTGAACCGCTGACCTTGTGTTTAGCAGCCCACCACTATGCCACCCACTACACCACCATGAAGTTCGGTTAAATGCCGGGCTCGAAAAAGATTGTCGAAATGGAAACAAATAAAAATTAATGCAACTTTCCCATACATTTTTAGAAGCCCCCTCATATTTCAAAAGTACTGAGATATCTGTCAAGGAATAATTTGGAAAATAAGAACAGATAGGGAATAAAGACAACAGAAGCAGGAAGCCAGGATGCTCTGTTGAGGGAGTCACAATGTCACCAATCAAAACATGCATACATGGTTGAATGAGACCCTAATTAGCTCTTTCAGTTACTCACCCACCCCACGATAGATGGCAGAAAGGAAAAAAAATATGTTTACTACATATGTCACAGACTAAGTCTATTTTACTTGGCTCTGTAAAATTTTCCATCCTGGTGTTTATTCCTTTAATTTCTCAGGGTTGTAATGATTAAATGAATATCAGTGCCATTTCTCTGTTCTGGATATACAGCAACTTGCACGCGGGGCACCACCCTATGTGAAAAATGATCCCCCAACTTGTCAGAAATAGAAACAACCTGTCAAGTCCTAATGGAAATAGGATTTTCCATGAAAGGCTTAGTGAATACATACAGTAATACAGAGAACACATGTATCTCAATGAGATTATGGAATCTGTGAATCCTCTCAGTCCAAGTGTGTCAGGTCATGCCTGATCAGGCTCGCAGAGGACACCTGGGACAAGACAGCCACCTCTGCTCCTCCACATGGCCTTGCTCTCTGCTAGACATCACAGGTGGCCGGGAAAGCCAGACCGCAGCAGGACGGCCCTGGCTGTATGGGTCTCCCAAGGGGTCTGTCTTGGAGAGGGTACTGCATTACTACGTTTCCAGGGCTCCACTTGGTGGAAAGATGTGTGTTTTCCTTCTTTGGCAGGTTTCTGCCTGACTCGGTTTCTGGCTTTCTCCAAGGTGACTGCCCTCTGGTTTCTGTTATTTTAGCGTCAACTCAAGGAGGATGTAACATCCGTGTTATGTTGTTATCAGAATATCCACCGGCGAATTCTCGGAGTGATGTTCTCTTTTACAAGTGGGGCAAGAAGACGGAAAGACATACTGAAATCTTTGTGAGGAGGAGAATAAAAAGAGAGCTGTTCATTACAAAGCCCCTCCCCCGTTTCAGATAAAATATGTTTGTGTTGAAAGAGGTTAGGAAACGAAAGTTCTAGGTAGATGGGAAAGGTGGCCAGGTCTCGGCCAAAGAAGAATCCAGGATTCACTTGTTAAATAATGAGTCATTGTTTGCCCCTCATACAATGGAGTACATTCTATGCCTCAGACAAAAGCATTTCAAATTAATTCATCAAAACATTCACAGAAAGAAAGCTCTGAGGATGTTATTTTTGGGAGAGGAAGAACAACCCCTCCGGCTCCGTAAACCATCAAGGCTGGGTTCAGTGCATGGGAGGGTGAGCAACAGTGAGCTATTGTCCTGGGCCCCGGAGTCCCTGGCCACAAGCAGTGAGTCAAGAGCAGGGTGTTCAGCTAATGGAGCAGGGTGGGTATCCATGCTGCTGCTTTTCTCTCTCCCTCTTCCTCCATGGCCCCTTTCTTCTTCTCATCCCCCTCCCCCGCCCCCATTCCTCCTTTACTTACCACACCTTCTCCTTATTTCTCCTTTCCCTCTTCCTTCTTTCGATCCTTTCTTAAAACCTTCTCACTGGCGATGAGAGAGAATATGACACACATTGCTAATGCTTTTGCTTTGAAAACGTATCATTCATTTTGCCGAACAATTCATATCAGGACTCTGCTGGCTAGAAAGTCACGTGAGCTGGAGCATGCCAACTGGACTTCATTCTCAATCCCTCCCAGCACTGAGTGTGGAGGACCACCACGCCAAGAGCGATGCCCATCAGATTTGACCCCTTTCTTTTCCGTGGACAGAAAATAAAGAACCGTTTCACAGCGGCCTTTATGTTGTTGTCAGGTTGGTTATGATTCACAGTGACCGTATGTGCAACAGAATGAAACACGGTCTGGCCCTGCTGCATCGTCATGGTTGCTGTTATCTTTGAGCCCCTTGTTGCAGCCACTGGGTCAGCCCATCTCCTGGGGTAACCCCCCCCCCTTTTGCTGCCCTTCTGCTTGATGTCCTTTTCCAGGGGCTGGTCTCTCCTGACAACCTGTTCAATGTACGCAAGATGAAGTTTTGCCATATTTGCCACCAAGGAGTACCCTGGGCACGTTTCTTCAAGAAAGATCGTTTTGGCCTCTTTGAAGTCCGTGGTATTTCAATATGCTTCTTCAGCCCAATTCCTTATTCAATGTCCAATTTTCATTGAAAATCCCAGGACTTGGGTCAGGCACACCTTAGTCATCTTAGTCAAAGTAAGAGCCTTGATTTTCAACGCTTTTAAGAGATCTTTTGCAGTGGATTTCTATAATGCAATACATCTTTGATCTCTTGAGGGCTGCTTCCATGATCACTGATGGTGGATCCAAGAAAGACGAAATCCTGGACAACTCCCAACTCTTCTTCATTGACTATGATGCTACTGATTGAACCAGTTGTGTGGAAGGATATAAATGTTATTTTCTGACCGAACGTGACCAGGACAAATGAACATTCCAGAGCTCAGCTTCTTGCCTTGCAGTTCTGAATTTATTCCTTATTATTCCATCTCAGGGGAAGATACCTTTTATTCCTAAGTCTCGGTTAAAAATCAATAGATTTTACTTGACTCTATAACTCTTTGAGTCATGCTGTCCATTTCTTTAATTTTCTAGAGTTTTAATAATTAAATGAGCATATCTGTCGTATCTAGGTCACAGATAAACATCAATTTGTATTAGGGCACACAAACTTGTGTAAAATGGTCCAAGGTAGATGTTGATAGTGTCCAGAAAGAAGAAGCCATCTGACAGGTTGTAGTAGAAATAAGATTTTTGGTAGGGATTAAAAAAGAATTCCTTTAAACTTAAATTCCATTTTAGAAATTATAATTCAGTGACTCTGTTGATAAGCATGCCTGCAAGGCATTTATCTCAATTATATGAAAACGTATGTATATCTTTCATATACTTCAGGATAAAATGGCAGCTGAGAATGAATGGTCACCAGCAACGTATTCTAGTGCTGATAACTGGAGACTCTGTCACCATGTTCAAAGAGAGTTGAATCTGGGATAAACAGTGGAGATAAACTCTAATCCAACAGAACACAGAACAAAATAAGATGATTTTAAAGGCAGCATAAACAAAATTCGATGCATTCCTTTCATCCCTGCCTCTTTTTTCCATTGCTAATTTTCACAGACAATAGTTCCACTAGATTCCAGTTTATTCTTGTAAAAGTTAAAGCACTTTCTTTGTAAGTCGATGGCTCATCTGAAAGGTGATTTCCAGAAATCACTGTCCTGTACAGAATCCAGGAAACTCTCTGTGTATTCCTCTTTGTGGCGGGAGGGTTTGCTTTCTGGATCCTGTGGCCTTCTGAGGCTTAGGCAAGCAATTTGGCTCATCAACGCAAGGGATGAATACCCCCTGACTCCGCTCGTGCTGCCCAGATCAATTGCAACACCTGTTTTCATTAAAAATATCATGGGACATCGTTCAGATTAATGTTTCAGTTAGCTGATCAGTAAGGGAGTGAATGCACTTATCAGAGTCATCACCCTTGAACGTTTGATGGGGGCATTGTGAAGCGGGCAGCACGGCTGGCTCAGAAACCGATGGAAACAATGTCTGTGGGCTGGCTCTTCTGCTCCTCTGAGCCATCTTCTGAGAACCTTTTGATCTTTTTGTCTTCAACACGCAGCTCTCTCCTTCCACCAGGGGTAACACAATTAGGCATCTGAACAAAAGCTTATATGTGTCCAGACTCTTTTATTGTGGAGAGAAGGGACAGACCTTTGATCGCCTTCCACAGTTTTTCTGTTTTTCTGATTTCTTGTCTGGTTTTCTCCTTCCTGGCTTCCAACGCAACAGAAATTATTTCTTCCTGCTCATTATTATTATTTTTTACTACAGATGTAGGACCACTCCAGGTAAAGACCTTCTCTCGCTATTAATGTTTGAATGTTCTCAATGATAAAGTTGGTTTTTTGAATGTTTTTATGACCATTTTTTCCTGTGCCCTTCTATCTATGGCTGGCACTATTCATAGAAAACCAAAAGTCTGCCAGGAAGAAAAGGTAAATTCCATTGCTGACTAGAGTGGAATACAACCTTGATGTTCCCAGTGGGACCACATTGGCAAGGGCCACTGCAGCTCATCCGCATGAACGGGGTGCTCACTGTCAATTTACCTGGTGTGGGTGTCTTGACCCAAGGAGCTGGAGTTAGAGCAGAGAGCAGTTGTAGACCGCAGACATTAATCTAGAGGAATATTGCTTGGAGAGCTGACACACGCTACGAGTTTCCACTCTGAGTTGAACTCTATGAGACCAATTGTTCAGGGCTTTAGTGCAAGAGGAGTCATGAGGGTTGTCAAGCATAATATTGACTTGGATTAGATATCACACATTTTTCATTTGCCCCAAGAAAAATCACACTGTATAAAAGAAGATTGGAAATGGCTCCTTCGTAGATCTAAAGGATAACATTTATTTTATTTTTTTAGCTGAAGAGGACAGAAAGAACATTCTTTCTCTTTGTTTATCTTTAATTGAAGATGCTATACAATCCTTTGCCAAATTATTCAAGTGAGAGCCATGATTAGGCAATGCAAGTGGGTGGAGGGCCGCCTCAGTGCCAAGAATGAAGTGTCTATTTAAGGATGTTACCACACATAACGAAAGCACCACAGTTGTGACTGTATATTAACTCTAAATATTAAATTTAGAGTAGCATGCCTAATAATATCCCCCATGTGTGAAACATTTGGCAGGAAGGACGACCATAATGACATGTCCATGATGGTTGGATGGTTAAGAAATGAGTGCAAACAATTAAGAACTAAATAAATAAAAGAGCTGGATATTACACCAAAAAACAAGCTCTGAGATGTTGTAGTGCAGAGTGAAGTGGTTCTGTGCAGAATTTTCTTTGTTTCATGTCAAATGTTAACCTAACAATTGTCACAGGGCTACTCGGTTGACCAAGCTAGGTATGTTTCCTCTTACTCTGATGTGTGAAATAGAGGAATTTAGAAACGGTAATTCCTTGCTCAAGTGGGTACACAGTCCTAGGATTAATAGGAAAGGAAAAATATCTACAAATATAAACATAGTTGCTATGCCGTAGTCTTTAAAAATAGAAACGGGACTGTATTTATGTCTTCTCCAATCCTATAGAATATAGGTTCATAAATGTTGCTATATAGATAAACCTGCTTGATGATCTCCATTGAATTGATGACACTTCAGTCTTTAAATCAATCAGTTCATCAGAAGAATATCACCTCAGTATACTTTACTGTACTCAAGAAAGACATGACATAGTAAAAGATTAATTGACATTATGTTTCATTAACATTACATGCTTTCTTCTTTGGCCAGCTGCATGATTCAGATATTGAGAGCAAAGATAGTCTTGATAAAATATAAATATAGATGTAAGTGTGAATACATACATATACATATATACATAGATGCATACATCCATACATATGTGTGCATAAAACATTATTGTAGGAATTTTTATCATCACTTCCACTATTGTAACCACAGTCCCCATGAAAACTTGTAACAGCCTACAACATAGATGGACCTTGACAACATTATGTTGAATGAAATAAGTCAGCTCCCAAAGGACAGGTATTGCATGAGTTCACGTATATAAAGTATCTAGGAGAGACAAATGCAGAGAGCCCACGGTGTGCTCATTACTTGTCCCCAGGCCTGGGCAGGAGCGAGACGGAAAGAACTCAGGGTTGACCTCTAAGTTCCATTAAGGATGATGAAAACATATGGGAAAGAATAAAGATTATGGTTGAAAAGTTATCACTGAATTGTGCATGTGCAGAAGGTGGAAATGGTAAAATGTGTTGTTACACATATATTTACAATAATTAAAAATGGATAAAGGAATAGTCAGCCACTGAGACGGGCCCAGAACTGGCTCATCACGCAGGCTCAACATGGCTGCTAAGACCAAAATGGGAGGGCAGAGGGCTTTCTGGGAGTGAGAAACATCCTATTGGTCTGAGCTGTCGAGTGTTGCTATAAAAGAATGAGCACGTGTGGGTGGCTCTAAGCACCAGGAACTTGCTTTCTCTCAGTTGGAATCATCAGAAGTCCAGGGCTAACTAGAGGGGAAAGCGTTCTCTCCCTCCCTGAGAGGTTATTGTCTCTCATCAGCTTCTACTCCTTGATTACCTGATGATGAGGCCGGATTGTCAAGAGAAACCAAATCTGTGGCACTCACATATGTGTTAGAAAGACAGTTATATCACCAAGTAATCTGATCTCAAGAAGGCATTTCAGCCCAGTCCAATTTAAGTCCACGGGTACCATGCAAGCACACATTCTCTTCAGACACATCTCGCTGCAGGCTGGTGACTCAGAAAGGTGAAATGGGTTGTAGGAGGGTCACAGACTTGTGGGTGCTGCATGGTGTGGATCCAAGGTCAGGGGAAACGTGGCAGAGGGTCAACATCTCTCAGTGAAGGGTGGCCCATATGGGGCTGTCCCTTAAACTCAGCATCCTAGCAGGCAGGAAGATGAAGGGGCAGAGAGAGAGGAGAGGGGATGTGCACACGTCTCAGGAGACATGATCAAGATGTGACTTGATTGAAAGGTTGACCCACATGTTTCCTGGTCCTCTCAGCCTTCTGTGTGTGACTGGCGTCCAGGAAAGTTGTTCCAGAATCTGTGTGCCGGGCTGTGCTTCCTCTCAAGAGCTCCCCCTCCTTTGCCTCCTTTTGCAGGGCTCAGTTAGCTCTTTCTGGCAACTCAGATGCTAGTTTGCAGAGCCACTGTCCCAGACAAACTACACACGACTGCCTCGTCCACTCATGCTTGCCTGCATGCTACCCTTTTCCAATCCTCTCCTTGTCGGTAATGCTGTTTCCTTTTATACTTATCCCTTGCCCTGGGATGTAGGGTGTGTGAGAGCTCAGGCCTGCTCTGAATTATCCTGTAGACTTCAGCCACAGGCACAGTGCTGTGTGCTTGTTCTATTCCATGCCATTAAATTAGCCCTGATTCATGATGGCCCCATGAACAATGGAAGAAAACAATGCCCTATCCTGTGCCAGCTCTATGATTGGAATCGTGGATTGCAACGTTGTAATCCACAGAATTTTCCTTCACTGATCTTCACAAGTAAATCACCAGGATTCTTCTAGGTTGTCTTAGTCTGGAAGTTCTGCTGAAACCAGTTCAGTATCCTAGCAACAAGCAAGCCTCCCTGGTCAGATGGGTAGTGTCTCTGTATGATGGGCACTGACTGAAAATTGAATCTGGGTGCTTTGCACAAAAGATCAGAATTCAACCACTGGACCACCAAGTTCAGAGGATACATGATAAAACTTTGATGGATTGATCCTGGATGATTAAGTGACTGATGAAGAAGGGGTTGGTTGCAGTGAAAAGAATCGAAGGTAGAGACAATTAGTGGGATGCAGTTGCCTATAAATAAGAACATGGCTTTTGCTTTGTAAACAGATGTAGATGTGATAGTACAGGTTAGGAGATGACTTGGCGAACAAGAGCCCATCACTGCTCTGTAAACAGATGTAGATGTGATAGCACAGGTTAGGAGATGACTTGGCGAACAAGAGCCCATCACTGAGGAGGTGGAACTGGGGGGACTAGAATGTAAGATTTTAGATAAGTTAGGTAAATCTGCTGTGCACAACCTCTTTAGAGTATTGAAAAGCCAAAGTGTTAATTTGAGGGCTACGGTATAATTGACCCAAGTCGTGGTATTTTTCTTTCTCTCCTGTTCATGTGAAAGTTGGACATTGAGTAAGGGAGACCTTAGAAGAATCCATGCATTTGAATTGTGGGGCTGGAGAAGAATATTGAAGGTACCATGGACTGCTATAAGGACAAACCCATCAGTTTTGGAAAAAGTACAGCCAGAGTGCTCCTTAGAGGCAAGGGTGGCAAGGCTTCATCTTACACACTTGGGACAGATTTTCAGGAGAGATCATTCTTTGGAGAAGGACATCATGCTTGGTTGAGTTGAAGGACAGCCAAAAAAGAGGAAGGCCGTCAATGAGATGAATTGATACAGTCTCTGCAGCATTGGGCTTGGCCATGGGAATGATTGAGAGGCTGATGCAGGACTGTAAGTGTTTCGTTCTGTTGTACACAGGGTCTCTAGGGGTTCAATCAACTGCATGTTGCCTAACCGATACAGGAGTGGAAGAGTAGAGCAGTGTACCCTGATGCTAGTGACTTGGGAAGCAGAGACTTTCTTATGGTCTTGGTGGGCAAGACCAAATGTGCCTCTGGTGGAAAGAGTGTTCCTATGACTGCCTCTGTCTAACGCAGTCTCTCTACATAACTGCTCAACCAGCTTTACATATATGACAGGCACTGAGCAAGTGATCAGTTTTCATTCTTATTTTGCATTTTAAATGGAATCACTAATACAACCAGGAGGTATCCTCCCTGAAAGAGCCCTGCAAAACCTTCTGGTTATATTTACATAGTCAAGTGAATGGCACCCTTTGATACAGAGCTTCATGTCAACATGTACTTCAGTGCAATATTCTCTTTCTTTTAGTGCCTTTTGCTTTATTTTGTTTCTCTTGTCATTTTCTTTGACAAGGTTCACATGGGGAGAGGAAGTGAGTGACTACCCTGCTGCTCCAGCAAAATCATGAAAGGAAGTATCATCCCAACATGCTCTAACATGTGACTGTCTTCCCTCCACCACACATTGGCAGCCAGTATTCGTGGAAAGACAGGTCCAAAGAGGATGATACAATAGTCTTATTGTTATAGACGTGAGAGAGAAACAAGAAAAGAGAGACATGAAGGAAGGAAGAGAGGGGAGGAGAAAGACAGAAAGTAGGAAGGAAGGAAGGACAGAATGAAAGAGGGGCAGAAGGAATGAAAGAAGAAACAAAAAAAGAAATAGATCACAACTGTCCAGTGTTCATTTGTTTTGTTTCTGGACACCTCATCGGGAGGACAGCTTGTTTGTCGTCAGTCAACATCCATGCACACAAGGCATTTTTCTGAAGTGTTGAACTCGAACGTCTTGTCTTTACTGGACTGTATTTTTGTCCTCCCGATAACCTCCCCACACAATCCATTTGTTTACGAAAGAAGACAGAAAGGTTTCTTTTAAATTATATACAAGCCCCAATTCATATCCTACCAAGCCCCATACCCTATCACTCTCTCAAGCTCATTCCCAGGTTTTCACTGGGATTTTTCCAAACAGTTATTTGGAACAAATATAAGAAACAACAGAGTCCCCGCAGCCCTTCTGCAAGGGGATGTCCAGTTTACCCCAGATGGGCTCTGGGTCCCCACTCTGCA
>NW_022111373.1:146526981-146539871 GCF_000313985.2 Echinops telfairi
GAGGAGGTGCACTGGCACAGATAGGAACTGGAAATACAGTGAACCCAGGACAGATGAACCCCCCTCCCCCCCAGGACCAGTGGAGAGAGTGGCGATGGCGGGAGGGTGGAGGGAAGGAGAGGGAGAAAGGGGGAACAGAGGACAAGGTCTACATGTGGCCTCCTCCCTAGGGGACGGATAGTGGAGAAGTGGGCGAGGGAGATGTGGGATGGGGTAAGATATGATAAAATAATAATAAGTTGTAAATTATCTGGGGGTTGGGGGGTGGTTAGTGTGGAGGGAGGGGGAAAATGAGCTGACCCCAGGGGCTCAAGTGGAAAGTGGGTGTCGTAAGAATAATGAAATCAACATATGTACTAAAGTGCTGGACACAGATCACGTATGTACAGATTGTGATGAGTTGTATGTGCCCCTAATAAAATGATTATTTAAAAAAAAAAGAAACAACAGAGTCAAAACCGTGGTATTCAATTCAAGAGGCATCTGTTATATGTGGGAACAGTAATAAGAAGGGGCCTCTGCCTTTCCAGCCTGCTCTGAACTACCTCTTATCTTTGTCCACAGGAGTAGAGAAAGAAACCAGCAGAGTCAAGTGGTCAGTGTCTCAGGACATGATAAGAGCTCCAGGTAACATTATTCAACTTGGATACCTACAACGTTGCTGGGGGGTGAGCAGGGCTTTCTCTACGTTCAATCCTGTGGAGTTGGAGTTTGGTCACCCATCTCCGAGCTCTTGTCTAGTCCTGCACTTTTCGGTTGCTTATTCTTCAGCTTGCCTGGTCTCCAAAATTCCATGTGTGTGTGCTCCTTATAAAAAACACAAGTGGGTGGGTTAAAGAACAGAAATGTAATCCTCTCACAGATAAGCTGGCTAGACATTCCAATTTAGCTGCCTGGTTCTAGGAGAAGGCTCTCTGTGTCTGCTTGGCTCTGTTCTCTGTAGCTTCTTTAGAATTCTTCTTGTATTAGGCCGGTCTGACCAGAGAAATAAATCCAGTGACACACAAATCTGGATAAGAGATATTTATATCAAGAAGTAATTGTAAAACAATAAAACCTCCCAGTCCATGCCTGACACCTGATCCCTTCGACACTTCATGGTCACACAGGCTGGTGTGCTCCTTCCATGTGGGCTTTGTTGATTCTGAGCTAGATAGCCACTTGTTTATCTTCAAGCGTTTAAGACCCCAGACGCTATATCTTTTGATAGTCGGGCACCATCAGCTTTCTTCACCACGTTTGCTTATGCACACATTTGTCTTCAGTAATCATATGGGGAAGGTGGGCACCCACTGATAAGATTTTTTTTTTTTGATGTCTGATACCTGGTCCCTTCTACACCTCGTGGTCTCACAGGCTGGTGTGCTTGTTCCATGTGGGCCTTGATGCTTCTGAGCTAGATGGTTGCTTGTTTACCTGCAAGCCTTTAAGACCACAGATGCTATGTCTTTTGATAGCCGGCATCAAAGAACAAAAAAATTTATATCATTGTAAATGAGGGTGAGTGCAGAGTGGAGACCCAAAGTCCATCTGTAGACAACTGTACACACCCTCACAGATAGGTCACAGGGAGGAGACGAGCCAGTCAGGGTGCAGGGTAGCAACGATGAAACATACAATGTTCCTCTAGTTCTTAACAGCTTCCTACCCCCACTATCATGATCCCAATTCTACCTTACAAATCTGGTTTGACCAAAGGATGCACACTGGTATAGATAGGAACTGGAAACACAGGGAATCCAGGACAGATGATCCCTTCAGGACCAGTGGTGACATTGGCAATACCTGTATGGTGGAGGGAAGGTGGGGTAGAAAGGTGGAACTTATTACAACTATCTACATATAACCTCCTCCCTGGGGGATGGACAACAGAAAAGTGGGTGAAGGGAGACGTCAGACAGTGCAAAATATGACAACATAATAGTAATTTATAAATTATCAAGGGTTCATGAGTGAGGGAGGAACAGGGAAGGAGGGGAAAATGAGGAGCTGATATCAAGGGCTCAAGAAGAAAGCAAATGTTTTGAGAATGATGATGGCAACAAATGCACAAATGTGCTTGGCACAGTGGATGTATATATGGATTGTGATTAGAATTGTATGAGCCCCCAATAAAATAATTAAAACAAAAGAAAAGAAAACTGTGCCTAATGCAACGTGTCACTTGATTTCTTGACTGCAGCTGTCATGAGTGCAGATTGTGGATGCAAATAAGATTAAATCTTGGGCAATCAAAAGAAAAACACTCCAAGTCCAGTTCAACTCATCCATAAATCCAATACTAGGTCTTAAGTTTGACACCAGTCCTTAAGTCCTTCTTCAAACTCATGCAGCCACATGCAATGATGCAGAATGCAGGAAGATCACAAGCTGGTGGGTGCAAAATCATGTGGATGCAATGGCGGTGGCCACATCACAGGACTCGCAGCCACCAGGATCAGCCATCAGGAAGGTGAAGGGAGAGAGAGAGAGGTTCCCAGGACCCTCCTTATGAGAAGGCCACACCCACAAGGCATTGCCATCAGACATTGACCTGATTGACAGGCTAAACTCCACCCCATTCTCTTTCATATATTTCAAGTTGACATGAAATTATGTAACCACCACATGTCTCAGCATTCCTGGGAGGTCTTCATGTGGCAGCTATCTTTCATCTCTCTATGCTTGCTTCTGAGACTAATTTCTCTTTTTATATCTTGAGTACAGATGAGAAACACAGGATTCATTCATATAACTTTATTAATACTACAGAGAAAGCCCCTTAACTAAATTATAAGCCCACATAGAGAAGTAAAGACTTACAGTACTTGGGCATAACAGGGCTCAATCCTAGCATCTTGTTGATGTGAGACCCTCTCAGCCAATGTCTTAATTCTTCCCTCTCCTTTCCTCATTGCTCAACTCAGCTGGCTCGCCTGTAGTTGGTGTCACAGCCTTCTCTCCGCAAAGCCTTCAGGAGCCTTTCTATGTCACACAGAGTGCAGGCCAAGACTCTTCCATGGTCCGGTTCAACCCTCTGTGGTTCCTCTGCCTGGTCTTCTACATCTTCTCGGGACACTGGTCCCTACTCGGCCTAATGGCACACCAGACTCCTCCGGCTCTTTTCTCTGCTTCCACAGTTCCCTCTGCTCCTGGGGAGGTCCCTCTGAGGGACAGGTTCCACTCTCACCCCCTGGGCTTTTATTGCCATTCCAGATGCTCCATGAGCTCATCGTGGCCACCTTTATTTTGGATCGTGACATTCCCTGTTCCTTTCCTCCACTCTGCACACTCCGCCCCCCCACATGTGCTTATTGGGTTCTCTCTCTATCTCTTTCCAGCTGAATATAAGATCCACAGAAGGGACACGGTGACTTTTGATCACTCCTATTTCCCCAACTCACACAACATTACCTGTTTCAGAATCAATGCACACTAAATACGTGCTCGGTGAAGAAATGACCTCTGCATAGCTGTTCCTGTTGCTCTTAGCTCACAAGGGCACAGGGAGCTGAACTGTGACACAACTCCCCGAGGTTCTACCTGAAGAGTCTCAGGCAGCTGTAGACCACAGTTTCCCAAACTTATTTGGCCTACTCTCTCCTTTTTCAGAAAGCAAACAACAGTAAAAACTCACCACCCCTGATTAATAATAACATTGGTACTATATCTATGTTGCTGTTGTTGTTGCTCTTGATAGGTGCCTTCAAGTTGGCTCTGAATGAAACACTGCATGGTCCTCGCCATTGTTCCTCTGCCTGAGCCCATTGATGTCACCACTGTGTCAATCTGTCTTGTCCAGGGCCTGCCTTTTGTTTGCTGCCCCTTCACTTTACCACGCACGATGTCTTTCTCCAGGGACTGGTCTCTCCTGACAATCTCCCCGAAGCATGTAAGACACAGCTTTGCCATCCTTGCCTCTAAGGATCACTCAGACTGTGCATCTTCTGTACCATAACTCATAATCCAGTATAAAATGTAGAGATCTGCTTCTGCAACACACTGGATTATTGTAGAGCCCCCCCCCCCCACCCCATCCAGGTGGCAATATCACATGGAATGGGCTCAATGGCAATTGGATTCCTTTTCTCTTGGCTATGTTGTTGGTAGGAACACACAAGTGGTTTCTAACTCATAGTGACTTTATGTACAACAGTAGAGAACACCACCTGGTCCTGGGCCATCCACACAATTGTTCCTGTGCTTGAGCCCATGGTTGCAGCCACTGCGTCAATCCATCTAGTGGAGGGCCTTCCCCTTTTTTTCAATGCCCTGCTACTTTACCAAGTATGGTGTCTTTCCAAGGGACTGGTCTCTCCAGACAATATGTCCGAAATACGTGAGATGATGTCTCACCTCCCGTGCCTCTAAGAAGCATTTTGGTTGTACTTCTTCCAAGAGCGACTTATTTGTTCTTTTGGAAGATCATGGTAAAGTCCATATTTTTTGAAAACACCACAATCCAAATGGATCCACTCTTCAGTATCCAGCGTACATTTGCATATGAGGCAAATGAAAATACCAGGGGTTGGGGTAGATGCGTCTTAGTCCTCAAAGTAACAACTCTTCCTGGCAACACATTTGGTCATAACCAGGTTAATTATGCTTAATTGACTCTTCCAACCACTTCTTGTGTATTAAAAGTCTTGGTACCATTGCGAATCAGCACTAGCGTCATAAATACTAGACCAATTTCTCCCATGGCAGCCCAGATCATTGTGGTTTGTGGCCCTCTCCCCATTATGCATGCACAGGGAAACCACTGCTCTTTATTTCCATGCGGTCCTTTCCCAAGAGGGTTATGACCCAAGACAAAGCACACGTTTTATTTAGGACTTCACTAAAATTTAATGGTCGAGAATCTTTGAAATATTACTCAGCCCTGATAAAACACTCCACGTGGGGAGAGTGTGTTTGGTTGGCAGCTGCCTAGTGAGCTATTATTCCCAAAGACCAAGCAAAGCCCAGTGCAATTCAAAGTCATCCATCCACCAGTCACCTGGAAGAATAATGATACTGCAGGAAACCACAGGAAATGAAGGGTTTTAAGGCTCTGTTGAAAAAGGAAAAATAGAAATGGGGTTTCATAGCAACGATGACCTTGATGCCAGGCACTTCCTGGATATTGATGGCTTCTGTGGTCAATCAACTCCCCACATGCTCATTCACTCTTGGGCCAGGCCCTGCCTACACTCTTCTGGCTTAATTCAATTATTTGCAGCTCTGGGTTGCACTCTGTGAATATTTCATTGTGCAATCGGGTTCTCAGCATTTCCCCTCTCCCTGCTCAATCCTATTTCTCTGTTATGGAGCAATTCAGGCTTACATTCGCCATGCACATATGAAATCATATGTTATTCATGGGTAGAGGGACATGCATGCATTCCTAGATGTTGATTTGCTATGTGGACATTACTGGGGGCTCTGGCTTATGAACAAATTCTAATACACATATATTATCAATGGAAGCACTCACTAGTTTAGTAAATTCCTTTTGATTATTTTGCTACAGTGTTTATACATATATACATATATATGAATTAGATTAAATTGTTGTATTTATAAGAACATGTTTAAAAACCACAATGGAGATGTTTAGAAATTACTAGTTGCATGATCCTTTACAATGTCCTAACATCAGGCTGGAATTTAAATGGTGCAGAAAGAAAAAAAACATTGCATCTTTGCAAGTGTGAATGGTTATGCTGTCATTGTGTGTTTGTTCAGTGTGTTCCCGGGAGTTTGTATAATGAAGAAGAAGCATGTCCATTAAGTCTCACAAGCAAATGAGTCCAGTCCTTAATATTCTGATTCAGTTGTAACAGTTCTGGGGTCCTAATCGAAGCCCCCTCCAAAGGCCATCGTGCTTTGTGTTGATTATCTCACCCCCCTACACACTTTTTGTCTCCTTGTTTGTAAATGGAAATATTATTCCGATCCATGCTATTGCTCTGAAAATTGGAAGTGATATTCTCCTTCATTTCACTCTTGTGATGAGGGGCTACATGCTGTTATTGTTAGGTGCCATCGAATTGGCTCCACCCATAACGACCCTCTGCACAACAAAAGACAGCGCTGCCCGGTCCTCTGCCACCCTCATGATTGTTCTTATACTCCAGCCCCTGGATGCAGCCATTGTGTCCAGCCATGTCCTTGAGAGCCTTCCTCTTTTCACCACCTGCCTCTTTACAAGCACTCTGTCATTCTCCACGGACTGGGCTCTTCGGATAACAGGTCCAAAGTATGTAAGATGCAGTTTTATCATCATTGCCTCTAAGGAGCACCCTAGCCTTACTGCCTCCAGTATATATTAGTTTGTTCTTTTCGCAGTCTGTGGGACTTCCAATAATCTATAGCATATGATTCAAATGTATCAATTCTTCTATGATATTCCTTATTCAATGACCAATGTTCAGATGCATATAATGCCATGGAGAATACCATGGCTTGGGTCAAGAACACCTTAGCCTTCAAAGAAAACTTTATGCATAGCTTGGGAGCATTGTCAAATACGGAAAGCCTAAACAAATGGAATACATACATGTGGCATAATTCTCAATGCAGGTCAATATGAATGAGCACACACACAGGAATATTACTTTATTTACCCACTAACTTTTTTTTGATTTGTAAAATATGTTATTTTAATACTAAAATAATTCACCGAACTATAAGCATTTCCATAAAAGAGCAAAAGAGACACTCACTGCCATTGAGTCAAGGTGAACTTAGAGCGACCCCAAAGGACAAGGTGGGACTGCCCTTGTGGGTTTCTGAGACTGTCCTTCTTCACTCCTGAGGAGAGGCTGGTGGGTTTAGTGACTTCCAAGTGCTGACCTTGTGGTCAGCAGCCCCATGAGTAGCCCACAGCACCACCAGGGCTCCTTGCTATAAACATTTAGCTACATTACAGTGATAACTAAATTGAAGTACCTTTTAAAAAAGATAATTCTACATGGCAACGGCTTGTTGAATGTTATTCATTTTATTATACGTTATTAACACCACCTGTATTTTTCATGTAAAATGTATATGATCTAATATTCATAAGCATAGAAAAATGCCTACAACTTGACTACTCCAACCTCTAAGTCAGGAATTAGTTCATAACTGGTCAAGTTTGGCACCAACTACTTTTTCTAAGTCAGGGCAAATTCAAACTACATTTTAAAAAAATGTTGTTTTACTTTCTCAGATGTTGTCCTTTGGGGCTGTTCACGAATCAGTTCCAACCCACACTGACCTAGACACAGCAGAAAGGACACTGCGTACTCCTGAGTCATCGACTTCATTGGGGTGTGTGCGTCACGGTTGCAGCCACTGTGTCAGTCCACCTCCTTGGGAGTCTTCCTCTTCTCTGACCCTCTAATCTGCCAATCGTGATGCTTTATTCAAGGACTTGGCCCTCCTGATGATATACCCAAAGTCCATGGGGCACTCTTTCACCAGCCGTGCTGCTAAGGAGCTTTACAGCTATCTCTCTTCAGGACAGATTTGCTTGCTTTCTTTCTTTTTCTTTTGGCAGTGCACAGTATGTTTAACATTCTTCATCTGTACAATAATTCAAAGGCAATCTTACTCTCCAGCCCCCCTTATTCATTGTTCTTCTTTCACATGCATGTACTGTGATGGAGACTACCTTAGCTTGAGTTATTTGTACCTTAGTCCTTCAAGTGATGTCTTTGATTTGTATCACTTTAAAGAGATCCTCGTCCTTCAGGTTTCCCCATTGGAATATATTCTTTGCTTCCTCGTTGGCTGCTTCCATGGGCATTGATTATAGATCCAAAGAAAATTAAAACTTGACAGCTTCCTTCCACTCCCTCCACTCCAGTGGGCCACGATGTTGCTTAGTGATCCAATTGTGAGGGCAATTCCTTTCTTGATAGATTTATTAAGTGATGCTATGTGCATATTATCCTGGATTCTAAAACAATCTATTGCTGTATTAGCAAATCTATTATGTCACACAATGAGTTTCCTATTTGAGGCAGGCAGAGAGGATGTCCTGTCAGACAGCGCGCAGAGGACACTTCTTCCTGGCCCTCTTCAGACTTCCTCCCATTTATCACACAGTCCAAACCCACAAAGGAGGTCTGGCTTTCCTCCTCAGAGAAGGCATATAATCTCTACAATGAGCCTAAATAACATGAACGAAATTAATCAAACACAATATGCCATGCCATTAGCTTATGTCAAATGAAACTTAAAGTTAATAAATGTAAGCAAGCATACATATATGGGAAGGGGTTGTGTTAGTCCAGGTAGACTAGAGAAACCAAATGCATAGACACTCATATTTTAAGAGAGTTTTATATAAAGGCTATATGTACATTAAGAAAGCATCCCAACCCAGTGCTGTCCAAGCCCATAAGTCCAACATTAGCTCATATGTCTGACACAGATCTACAAAGTCCTCCTCAAACTCACAAAACACACACAATGAGTCTGAATGCAGGATGAAAGCCAAATCAGTGAGTGTGTAGGCATTTCAACTCTGGTAGGGGTCTCCACTCAGCTTCCTCAGGACCCAGGGCTGCATCAGGGATGGTCCATGTGGCTTGTCCTCAGGGATGTCTCACAGGAAGTGAGCCTTGCCAGCTGAGGCAGAGAACTAGTTAAGGCAGCTGCACACTGGTCTGACCATCAGAGAACAAGAGACAAGACAGGCGAGGCTCACAGAGCCATTTATCTCTCCGCCCTTCAATTAAACTGCCCTTCGATTAATCCCACATATGTTCATTGGCCAGGTTGGCACAATAAACCTTAACTATCACAGGTGTCTTAAAATATCATTTCAAAATAGAATTAAAGGATAATGAATTGTATTTCTATTTGCAAAATTTTTAAGTTCCTCATACATGTATGATGTCATACATGTAAGAATATTGAAATTGACATGCATGGCATGTGTATCATATAATGTAAAATGAAACGCTATGTATGTGATTATTTTCAAGGATATTTATTAATCACACCTCTTAAATAAGTTAATTCCAAAATTGTTTTATGCTTTGTCCTCTTTTTATTGCGAGGGTTGGTGCATCTAAAATTCAAACTCATGAGAACTTTCTATTTACATTCAGATGGTCTATGAAAAGAGAGAGAAAATGCTTTCATCTTTTTTTAAATTATTAAAAGAAAGATTGGTCATTCAAATCTACCCAATAGTTTTATCATGAAAGAGAGACCTGATTCCTTATTTCCACTAAGATTATAGCCACAGAAATTATAAAGAGCCGCTTTGCTTTGTATAATATGGGTTCTTCATGAGTGAGATTATAGACAATTGCAATGGGTTTTTCTGTCTTCTTAATGAACCTTCATTTAACTTATAAAAATTTATTCTGAAATGTGACACTATTATGTTTCCCGCAATGAGATGGTAATTTTTTAAACAAGAATCATTCCTCAACATTTTAGGGACACTGAATTCTAAGAGAAGGACTGGTGATGTGGAAAGACTGTAATCTTTCTTCCACTGACCAATCCATTCATCTTTATTAAACACGAGAACCCAACTGGAGCAGGAGTTTAAATTAAAACAGTGCTTGAAATGGCCCCACATCTGATGCTTCTGTTGCCTGATAAACTAGGTGTGGATAGAATACCTTCTCTATAAATCATCAGGATTTATAACTTGTGCTGGTTGAAAATAACAATATCTAAAAATTGTTCAATGTTCACATTGTCAACTACCAAAAGAACCAACTGTCACTGGAAGAAGTACAACCAGATAGCTCCTTAGAGGCGAAGATGGCGAGACTTTGTCTAGTGTACTGTGGACAGGAGAGGCCAGTCCTTGGAGAAGGATATCAAGCGGGGTGAAGTCCAGAGGCAGCAAAAAAGAGAAAGGTCTTGGACAAGATGGGTTGACATGATGGCGGTAATCATGGTCTCAAAAATAAGAACAAGTGTGGCCACCAGGCAGTGTTTCTTCCTGTTGGACATTGGGTCCCTGTAGTCTGACCTGACTCAAAGTCACCCAACAACAACAATAACAATATCATGGCAAGGGAGCTTTGGTAGTGTAGTGGGTGGATTTTTGATCAGCTAACCACAAGATCAGCCATTCGAGTTTAGTGTTCAGTTCAAAGATGAGCTTACCCACTGCTCCCATAAAGATTTACAGTACTGGACATCCAAAGGGGCAAGTACATTCTGCCCTCTCAGGTCACCTCCATATGAATTAGAAGACCCTAAGTAATAGTGAGTAAATCGCTAGGCATGACCTTTTAAGTGACCCATCTTATTTGTGCCTCATTAATGTGTTATGCTGTTGTTGTTGTCAGGTGTCCTTGAACCAGTTCCTACTAATAGTAATCCTGTGTACAACACAATGACACTGCCTGGTCCTGTACCATCTTCACAGGTGTTCTTATGCTTGAGCCCATTTTTGGTGGCACTGGGCCACTTCATCTTGTTGAGGATATTCCTCTTTTTCTCTGCCTTTCCACTTTAAGGAGCATGATACCCTTTTGCAGGAACTGATCTCTCAGGATGTGTCCACTGTATGGGAGATATCAGTGGGTGCCCGCTTTACTGACACAACCACTGAAGACAAACATGTGCATAAGCAAATGTGGTGAAGAGAGCTAATGGTGCCCGGCTATCAAAAGATATAGCATCTGGGGTCTTAAAGGCTTGAAGATAAACAAGTGGCCATGCAGCTGAGATGCATCAAAGCCCACATGGAAGAAGCACACCAGCCTGACTGACCATGAGCTGTCGAAGGAACTGGTATCAAGCATCCAAGAACAAAAAATCATATCATTGTAAATGAGGGTGAGTGCAGAGTGGAGACTCAAAGCCCATTGGTGGGCAACTGAACACCCCTTTACTGAGGGGTTGTGGGGCGGAGATGAGGCAACCAGGGTGCAGGGTAGCAACAATGAAACATATAACTTTCCTCTAGTTCTTTCATGCTTCCTCCTCCCCGCTATCATGATCCCAATTCTACCTTACAAATCTGGTTGGACCGAAGGATGTACATTGGTACAGATAGCAACTAGAAACACAGGGAATCCAGTAGAGATGACCCCTTCAGGACCAGTGGTGAGAGGGGCGATGCCTGGAGGGTGAAGGGAATGGGGTGTAGAAAGGGGAGAACCAATTACAAGAATCTAAGTATTGCCTCCTCCCTGGGGGATGGACAGCAGAGAAAGGGGCGGAGGGAAACATCAGACAGGGTAACTTATGACAAAACTATAATAATTTATGAACTATAAAGGGTTCATGAGGGAGGGGGGGGGGGGGGGGGAGGGGGAAAATGAGAAATTGATATTAGGGGCTAGAGTGAGAGGCAAATGTTTTGAGAATGATGAGGGCAACAAATGTGCATAGGTGCTTGACACAATGGATGGATGTATGGATTGTGATGAGAATTGTACGAGCCCCCAATAAAATAATAAAAAAAAGATATGTGGAGCGTGCTTTTGATAGGTAGATTTATTGTGTCAACCTGGCCAATAAACACATGTGGGATTAATAAGGTTGCAGTTTAATTGAAGGGCAAAGAGATAAATGGCTCGATAAGCCTTGGCTTTCTGTCTCGTGCTCTCTGGTGATCGGACCAGCGTGCGGCTGCTAGTTCTCTGTTTCACTCATGAGCTGCACTGCCTGTGGTACTGCCAACTCGTAGTCTGTGTCACTATAGTTTGAGGTTCCTTCAAGACCTGGTTCGCCACACTGCAGATGTATACATCACTTGAACTGGGGACTTTCAGACCCTCTCATCTGCCTGACTGTTGGTGAACTTCCCTGGTGTTTGCTGCCTGTGGCCAGACTGCCTGTATTGTACTATAGAAGGCTTAGCTGTCTGCTTCCTTTACTTGTACCCAGCAGTCCTCATGAGTTGAAAGACTGCCAGTGTATTAACTGTCTCATGGAAGTGAGTTGAACTGAGCCATTTGTACTGCTCTGTGGACTAAATCAATGTTTATTTCTTCATGTTGTATCTATCTATCTATCTATCATCTATCATCTATCTATCTATCTATCTATCTATCTATCTATCTATCTATCTATCTATCTATCTGTCATCTATCTATCAATCTATCTAAAATCATAAGCATCCTGGTTTTGCTTCTCTAGAGAACCCTGTCTAACATAGTGCTCCTCCTTTTTGGTGTTCTAATTCTACGACTTTGTACATTTCCTTATAATTGATTTTGTCTTCCTTAGCTGCCCTTAGAAATTTTCTGTTAACCTATCTGATATAATTTCTTCCAAGTCCCTTAGCGACTGTACATTTATAGGTAACTTTCAAAGTCTCTTCTGACATTCACTTTGAATTTTTCTTGCTTTTCTGTCTTTTAAATGATCTTTAGCTTTTTCTCTTTTTTTTTTATTTATTTAATTTTTTGGCTTTTTTTCATGTATGATGTTCTTGATGTTATCACACAGGTCTTCAGGTCTTCTCTCATTCATGTTGAATGTATCTAATCTTTTCTTGAAATATTCTCAAGATCAGTTGGGATATAGTCAAGGCCATAGTTTGGCTCTTGAGGACTTTTTTTTTCCATTTCTTCTACTTAAAAAAATATATTTATTTATTTATTTTTCACGGTTTAAGGAATTTTTATTAAAGCAAGAATTTTATAATCCAAATTACGTTTCCTTGCTCAGTTATCAATTCTGTCATCTAAAACAGAAGTGACACTCTGAGCTATTCCACAGTAAAGAATTACAAAATTAAAGAAAGGAATGCTTTAAATTTTTGTACTTTGCTGAAAATTTTTTCCCAGGGTCTATAAAACATTAATTTGTTTTTATATTTTACTATTTTTTTTGTGGCTTTTTGTTTTTAAATGAATAGGAATCTAGGACTAGCATGGTTTGCTAGCCCTGGCATTTGCTCGGTACAGTGGTGTGAGTGGCAAAACAGGGAGGGTAAAGGGAGAATGGGTAGG
>NW_022111373.1:146540088-146596675 GCF_000313985.2 Echinops telfairi
TGTTTTGAGAAACGATGTACAAATGCGCTTTACACAATTGATGTGTGTATGGATTGGGATAACAGTTGTATGAGCCCCTAATAAAATGTTAAAAAATATATATATATTTTTATTTTAACTTTTATTTTATTTTACAGCTCTTATCACAATCCATACATATATCCACTTTGTCAAACACATCTTAACATATGTTTTCATCATCTTTTTCAAAACATTTTCTTTCTACTTGAGCCCCTGGCATCCGCTCCTCAATTTTCCCCCTTCCTCGCCACCTTACTTCCCTCCCCCATGCCCTTTTCATAATTCATGAATCATTCTTTTTTTTCCTGTCTTACACTGACTGCTGTCTCATTTCACCCATTTTTCTGCTGTCTGTCCCCCTGGGATGGGAGTCATATGTCAATCATTGTGATTGTTCCCACTCTACCTTTACCCTGCTAGTATCACTGCAACCCTTATTGGTCCTGAGGGGTTTATCTGTTCTGGATTCCCTGTGTTTCGAGCACTTATTTGAACCAGTATACATGTTCTGGTCTAGCCAAATTGATAAGATAGATTGAGGTCATGGTAATGTGTGTATGTGGGGGAGCATTAAAGAACTAGAGGAAGGAAACTTACCTATGAGCAATTGATGGTATTTTCCACGGTCAAACGTTGGCCTAGTTTATCTGCTGATACTGAGCTTCTCCATTGTGTCTCCCCATAGATGTAGTCAATTGGATTTCTGTATATTCCTTCTGTAGAAGTCCATGTGTTTTATGTTACATAAAAAGTATATTTGCCATGAACAAGTTAGTCTTCTTCCGAAATTCTATCACAATTTCCAGCTTGATTTCTACCACCAAGACCATATTCTCCTGTTCCTTCCTCTTTATCCAAGCTTTCACTTTCCAATCTCCATGCGAAACTGAATGCATCTTGATACCATGTTTGATTAATTTCAAACTGAATATGTTAGAAGAATTCTTCAATTTCTTCACATCTAACCTTCGTGGTTTGTGTGTAACTTTAAACAATAGTTTTTCTGATTGGATTTCCTTGTATGCAGATAGATATCATCCAATCACAGACAGAACTGCACTTCAAGAAAACTCTTGATATGTACTTTTTGCCTATGGATGCAGTGCCCTTCTCCTAGAGTGTGTCATCTCTGGCATAATAAACTCTATGGTTTTCTCATTCCAAATTGCCAACTTAGCTCACTAATGCCTAGGCTATCCATCTTTTTGCATTTCATTTCCTTGTTAACTACTTCCAATTTTCCTAGATTCACACTTCGTATATTCCACGTTTCAATTATTAAATGATCTTGGCAGCTGATTTTTTAAAATCTCATCTTGAGTCATGTCCCGTCAGCAAACGGAGGTGCAGAGGCTCTACTTCTACAGGCTTTACTGCATCCATATCATTATGGTCAACTCTCCTGCAGGAAGGTAGCTCTTCCTCAGTCCTGTTGCGAGTGCTGCTGATCTGAGGGGCTCATCCTCTGACACGAAGCCTGACAATGTGCTGCTTCTTTTCTTGAGGTTTTTGGGAACTGACACTGATTCAGTGGAATCCACAGGGTTTAAAATGACTAATTCCATTGAAGTGGGCAGCATAGCCTTTCTTCGTATTCTGTTGTTAGTCTGGAAGCTCTGCTGAATCTTATTCATTTTGAGTGATCTTGTTGATATTTTAACAACCAGAAAAATAATGTCCAGCATCAAAGCAATGCACTAGTCATGACAGTATGACAAACTGACAGCTAAGTGGTGGCCACAGTTTATGGAAAGTATAATATTTCCCAAGAATCAGCCATTAAAAGCCCTAAGGTGCACATTGGAGTCATCATAAGATTGGATCCAATCATCAGCAGTATTTTTTATTGTTGTTTTAAGCATCAAGTGTAGAACCCAAACTCAAACCCACCACTGCCAATTACTTTTGCACTCGTAGTGACCTCATGGTACAAAGCTGACTGCTGTACCGGGATTCCAAGGCTGGACTGTTCATGAAAGCAGACCGCCACACCTTTCCCCACGGAGCAGACAGCAGGTTCAAACTGCCAACCTTTTGCTTAGGAGGCAATTGCTTTCACAACTGTGTCATGTTAGCAACTTGTGTTCAGTCTCTTGATTAAAGAGTAAATCTTTAACTAATTGCTCTAGGACCATCCCTTTGAAACACAATAATCAACCATCTAGGTGACAGACAAGGCATGCTATAACATTGTTAACAAGAATATATTCATGCCCTTCCATTTATAATCTAAGGGCACAATCTAGATGGCCGTGGCTATTGTTAGGTGTTGTCCAGTCAGTTGTACGTTCATGGTGACCCTATAAACAACAGAAAAAAAAGAAGAGAGAAAACCCAGCAACAACGCTGTGTGGTCCTGCTACATCATCAACATTCTTGCTCTTTTAGTGCCCATTTTTGCAGCCACTAGGTCAGTTCCTCATCCTTTTCTCCATCCTTTCCTCCGATCGTTTGCTTTACTAAACATGATGTTCTTCTCCAGGGGCTGATCCCCTGTCTGTGGTAGATAAGTGTGTGTTACTTCACTCAACCAAGATTCTCAATGGTGTGGCACTCAAGTCCCAGCCACCCCAAGTGAGTCGACCTAAAATGGAATAATCAACTCCATAAAGAGGATGTCTGCGAACAGCCAACGGGTTGTAAGCAGTCAAATATGAAATGTAACACTACTTACTTACGGCACAACCCTGATGAAGTTTTTCCACGAGTGTGGTCTATTCCTATAGAAGCAAATGCTGTGGAGAGCTTGCTTTCTCAAACCAGCTGGATCTGGATCCTGCATCTGGAGCATTGACCTGCAGTTCTCTGGACTAGAGCCAATGGCCCACCATACTGCCTGTCAAAGCTGAAAACCACCAGCAGCCTACCATCGGATCTGTTGACCTTGGACTGATTCACTCCTCTATCCACCAGACTGTGCCCTTCTGTTTTATCTTTCTGGTTTGTCCTTCTGCTTTCTGGTTTGGCAGCCCCCACCGTTAACCAAATCAGGAAACTTCCAGCTGAAGATTTGACCACAGACTTCTTGACTTGACTAACTCACTTGTACAATTATGTGAGCCATGAGCCATTGCCTTAAGATAACTCTCTCTCTCTCTCTCTCTCTCTCTATCTCTCACTCTCTCTCTCTATCTATCTATATGTAATATATAATACAGATAGATATAGCTATACATATACATTTTTAGGAAACATATGAGGCATTCTAATCTTATAGAGAGTTAGAGTGTTGGATTTGAAACCCAATAAGGGAGTCCTACTCTGTCCTATATGGTTGTTACAAGTCATAATCTACTCAAAGGTGTGTGTATACACACACACATTTATATGTATGTCAGACACACAAAACCATATATATATATAATGTGTGTGTGTATAGTTTTGTGCAGCTAGAAAACCCAGGCTATCACAATGTCAAATCAGGGATAAAAAGTCTCACCATCCTTATTTCTAAGGAGCAATCAGGCTGTATTTTTTCCAACTCCTATTTCCTCTGCTGGCAGCTCATCATACGTATTCACTATTCATTGCCAACTACAAAACTCAAAGTCATCAACTCCTCCTGACCCATTATCTAGCTTTCATGTGCTTATGAGACAATTACAAATGCTATGGCTTGAGTGAGGCAGCCTTAGTCTTCAACATGATGTTTGTTGTTATTTTGAAAGTTTTCATTTTCCTTTTCCTAAACCTGGATAACTAGGTCCTCTTTCCTTATTTGCGTTAGTCTATAAGGGAGTTCTGCTGACACCTGCTAACATAGGGGGCCCAGATGCTGTTTGAAATATGTGTGGCGTAGCTTTCAGCATCAGAGTAACAAGCGAGCCATGACAATACAGTAAATTGACAGAAGAATGGTGGGTAATTTACATTAGACAGAATAAAGATTTCACTGAGCATTAATTAATGACATTTAATGTAAACATAATATCTATCATATCAGAATGCATCAGTAAAGTAAGTGTTTAAGAGCAAAACACACTCAAATAAATGAGAAGTACCTGGGCTAAAGTGAACCACTTGGATTAAAAGGTTCAAGTGAAGAAAACATCCAGATATGGAAAATCATCTGCTACTCTCTGACTTCCAGGAACATGGAAATGCTTGGAAGCAATTTCAAATACATCTGTCAGTAGTTTCACACATTAAAATTCTAAACTCCCAAAGTCTATCTTTTCTGGAGAGCCCAAGTACTTAAAGCATTCATATTTTCTACCGTGAAGGTTATTTTTCAGAGATTTTAATGTCTGTCATGATATGTGATGCTGGACATCAACGACGTCATCCTCAGCAGAGACACTGATGGGCTTACTCAAGTTTTCATGACTGCACAGCATAAACGGTATCAGTGGAGCTATTTGAGGGGCTCATAAAGTTGCTGAGAATATACTAGTATTGTAGTTTAAGGGCTGTGCCGGGGTTATATTTACCGGAACCCAACAACATTAATAAAAGGAAAGCTAATTAGTCAAAAATCAGGTATAGCCATATTTATTTGAAAAGCAGTTTGGTCTGAGTAAAACTGGATGTGTGTGTGTGTGTGTGTGTGTGTGTGTGTGTGTGTGTGTGTAGGATCTGAGTCTTTCTCTCCCCTCCAGCCACTTCTCCCAATCCCCTTCTTCACACGTGACAAAGTTCATTACACATAAAAGTGCTTTGTGGCATTATGGCTTCTGAGAAAGGAGAATGTAGGCATCCAGGACTTCCTATGAGAAATGAACATTGACTTTCTCTGAAGAAAATATAAATGGATTTACTTAATTGGACTTCAGGCATCGGAGCAATTAATAATAGACTGTGTCATAGCGAGGGCTTTGTTTGTATTTAAAGCAATAAATTACAAGTATTAAATGTATATTTATTCCAAGTTAAACTCATTTCTAATTGACATGTTACTTAGCCGAAGGCTTTTAAGATCTTTTAGTATAATTAAATTAATAGAAAGCTATAGATCATGGTATGATAAACAAACAGCCTCGACTTTAATATGACAGATATACAGAGAACAGGCCATGTAAGTAGATCATTATTATCGGGTTAGGCTCAGCAAAAATACCTCCAGCATATGAAAAAAAAAAAAAAAGGAAGAAGAAGAAAGAAAGAATGAAATACTAAGGAGAAACCTTGGCTCCCGTGGGTGGCACGGAGGCTCCTAGGGCAACATCATAGGTACCAGCTGGAGAAAAATGTCAGTACAAACATTTCCTCCCTTTAATCGATTCCATATAGCAGATACTCTTAAAACCCTACGCTCAAAAATGTTCAATATAATTCGTCACTTCAGGATTCGCACATTTGCAAGGCATCATCTTATTCCTGGTGTCCAGTGTCCAATTTTCCACCTTGGTTTTATTACGTGGGTGCAGCGATGGTTCTGTGAGAGAAGCCCTGTCTTCCTTCTGTGCCAGACCAGACTTCCATTCTAGACCAAAGCACCCAACAGCAGCCACCAGGCATCTGTCACTGGACGCACCTGGGGTGCTGAGCAGGTTCCACGAGAGCTTCCAGACAAAGGCAGACTGAGAAGAACTAGAGATCCATTTCCCCAAAAATGAGCCATCAAAAGTCCTATGGATTCAAGGATATGATATGCAACGGACTGCAGAGATGATGCAGGACAGGGCAGCAATTGCATTCCAGGAAGGCAGGGTCTGTTGGAGAGTCTCTAACAATGAGAGTTACAATTCCTTTTTCATGTCTGCATTTACAGATATGTTCCTGGGTGCTCAATGTATATCATAAAACTGATCAACCTCAGAAAAAGTGCACGATCTAGCTTTACACCTTTGTATAATTTCGTTCAGTTAAGGGAGTGAAAATACTTCACAAGAATTGGTTTGTTTTGCAGCATGCTAATCAGAGGGATGCTATTCCCTCAAAAACAAACTCTTATTGACATCAAGTCCATTCCAGCCCACAGCAACCTTATAGAACAGGGTAGGACTGTCTCTGTGGATTTCTGTGACTGTAATTCTTTACAGGAGTAGAAATTCTCCTCTCTTTCTTGAAGGGCTGCTGGTGGTTTAGAACTGCCTACCTTGATGTTCATCCTGGCTTTTAAGTAATCCAAAGAGGTCTTATGTGGAAAGCTTTGCCTAATGCTAGTTGTCCTTTGATTTCTTGACTGTTCCTTCAATAAACAAGAATGTTGCTCTAAGGACGAAGGCAGCTCTAATCCAAGCCAAGTATTTTCCATTACCTTAGATGCACGAGAATGTGGGACATCAAATAAGGATGTCCAAAGAGGAATTGATGCATTTGAATTGTGGTGCAGGTGAAGAATATTGAAAATACCATTGACTTCTGTAAAGACAAGTTGATCCATCTTGGAAGAAGTAGGGCAAGTTGCTCCTTAGCAGCAAGGATGTCAAGACTTTGTCTTACGTACCTTGGATAAGTTGTCAGGAGAAATCGTCAATGAAGAAAGACATCATGATTGATAAAGTAGAGAGGTAGAGGTAAAGAGGAAGGCCCTCAATGAGATTGATCGACTCAGTGGCTGCAACAATGGGCTTAGGCAAAGGAACACATGTGAGGATGGCTCAGGAGCAGGCAGTGTTTTTTTCTGCTGTGCACAGGGTTGCTATTGGTTTGAAATAACTCAGTGATGTCTAACACACCAGCAACAAGAACAATCTTGAGGTTAGCAGCCTAATTTGTAGCTACTGTGCCACCAAGTCTACTTTGCATCACGAAAAGAGAAAACATAGGTCCTATCTGCAGGGCGAGATATTTTCTTTTCAAACAAACTAGGTTTTGGTGCCCTTAATGAGAAGATCATGTGTGTGTTTTCTAGTAGCATGGCTGTTGTTTTTGTTAGGTGTTGTCCAGTCAGTTCCAGCTCATTGAAATCCCATGCACAGCTGAATGAAAAATCGAAACACTGCCTGGTCCTGCATCATCCTCACAATTCTTCTTGTTCTTGAAGCTATTTTTTCAGCCACTGTGTCAATTCCTCATGTTGGAGATCTTCCTCTTTATGCATAGTATTGTGGTACTTATTATTAATCAAATACTCCCTAGTGCCCACATCTCTATTGTTGCATTGTCCTGAAATGTCCTATTTTGTAAGTATACTCTCTTTGTCATGCTTGGCTACTCCTCCTCAAGGTCACTTGGAAATCCTCAGATCCCCAGTCACAATAGGATCCTGCAGATAGTGTGTGTGCAATAAATACTTCTATAATAAAGAAATATAGTCTTCTCATGGCAAGTACTTTTATTGTGGAAATGATTCCTCTTCTTGAAGCCCATCAAACCTGAGTAGGGCCAGGAACATCCATAATTACATAGCCATTAACCTTCTGCAATATTTCACCCCTCTGTTTCTCTAAATGAGGTAGTCATTTCTGAAGTGCAGTCAAACTTGCAGCAGATTCTAAAATAGACTCCAGAGTAAAAAGGGACTTCATTAGTTGACTTTCCAAGGCAGAACCTGAGTATCTAATGAGCTTCAATTTTTGAGTTCATGTCTATCAACATTCTTCATGACCAACATGTCGTATCGAGAGAGCTTTGCTTTGTAGAGACCATGCCATTCTATAAACCCAGGGTTTTGATAAACAAGTCGTTCATGGAGGTTCCAGGATGGTAATGACAACGAAGTTTGTGTTCCTTTTGTGTCCAGGAGAGTATTCGTTCTTCAGTATCATTGTTTGCTCATGTAATCTGTTCAATGTTAGATTACTTAACCTGTTGTAACTCCTATTTTTTTCACCTAAATACCTTAAAATATATTTTGTGACAATGTTGATTGCATGTAAGATTGCATGTTACAGAGAGTTCTGTGCCTTGCTCGTCCACTGTGCTTATCAACAATCCCTTATACCACCGTGGTGTCTTTGTTTCAAGTACAAAACCAACATTGGTTCATTACTATTAAGGAAAAGCCAATGGAGAAGAAACTTTCCAATTCTCAAAGAATCCAGACAGACTGGACTTTTGAGGGTGAAGGAATCTCGAGACCATTGTCTTGAGATACTCTTTGGTATCTGATTGATAGGTTAGACTCTACCTCTACACTTTCTTTTATGTAGAAGTTGACTTAAAATCCAAGCACTTTCAGCACACAAACAATAACAACAAAATAAAAGAATACTCACAGAAGTAGCTGAAATATTCAACTGCATTGTTTTTTAACTTATCGTAAGGCTACTTTTTTAACTAGAATGTAATGATTTTGTTTTGTTGTCTTTTATGCAGAGACAGTGTGGCCAGTCTGGCCTTTCTGAATTGGCTACTAACCAAATCAGTCCTGGCTTAAACCAGTCTGAAATCACATGTTAACTGACTGCATTAGCCTGAATTTCCTACAGAAACAAAATTTGTGCACTCATATATGTGTAAGCAATAATGTCTTTGATTAAACAAATTTATACCAGGGAAGAAACCCAGCAAAGTTTAATTCAAATCCATAAATGAGGGTCCACTACATGTTCAGACCAGCTGCCAGCCGATGAAACTGGAAGGAGAAATTAGGAGATAATGGACTGGTGGAGGCAGATTCACATGAATCCACGGTTCACAGGAACATGGCAGTGCACACCAATTCCCAGCCTCAGCATGTGGTGTCAGATGCCAAAACCAGAACCGGTCTCAGGATCCAGGGCAAGGATCCAGGCTTGTAGGAGGGCAAAGTGATGCAAGAGAGGGAGACGTTCTGTACAGGGCCACTTATAAAAAGGCTATACTCCCAAGGAGACATCGTTAAGCCATGGCTGACTGACAGGTTGAATGCCACCTTCACACGGGTGCAGGTTAACATAAAATCTAAGCACTGTACAGTCAAGTGGGTTGTTCACTGCTACCGAGTCTGTTCTAATTCACGGAAACCCCGTGGTGCAGAGTAGGACTGCTCCGTTGGATTGTGAGCCTGTGACCTTTGGGAAGCAGATTCTCAAGGCTCTCTTTGGTGACTTTGCACTACTCTCGTTTACACTAGCAGACCAAATCTTACCTGTCGTGCCACCTGGGGACTCTCAAGCAAATGGTGGATACAGAGGGAAGGTGCCCTTATTAAAATATTTCTGCAGGACGATACTTCCGAAGGCCAGGGCTGCACTGTTTTTGTAACATGACTACTTCAGGAAACACAAACATGTGGTGAGGCCTCTGCCGTGGTCATCCTTTGAATCAAGGTTTTAGGGTGAAGATACCCTAGTGCAGACTGGGCCTCTTGATGTTGCACCTCTCTAGTAACCCCACTTACTGGAGCTTTGGACATGGCTCAGCCAGTGGAAGTCTGAGTTTTTAGTGGGGAGGACGTTTTGAGCTAGAAGTTAGAGGTTATCTCTTTTTCAAATGGAATAGGTCAATCCATCAATTTTACAAAGCATATAGGCCACGATCCTAGTTAGTAAAGCCGTACTCAACCATCCAGTTGGCCATCCAGTTTGCCTCTAAGACTTTTGAAAGAAATGTAGAAAAATTGATGTGATAGACTATGAGATCCATCAGTTATGTCAATGTATTGAAATCTGTTATTTTCTTGTCTATTTAATTTTGCACCTAAGGGATTTGAAAACCATCTATCTAGAGAATAAGGCCTTTATCTGGGATGTAAATAGATCCTTTAACTTTATTGTTATTCTGCACAATCATACTAAATCCAGTAATCCTAGTGGAACCCTTAAAATGCTCTTCAGTAACTTAGTTATGAATTTTAAACCACAAAGGGGAGTTTAATCTGCACAAGTATAGGACTTCACAAATGCTATAATTTATTTAATGATATTTTATGTAAAACTTAAGAGTGGATAAACTAAGTCTTCTACTGTTGACACTTGATACATTTAAATGTTCCTAAAAAGACAGTACTTGGTGTGTTTCTTTCTACTATTTAAAATCTAGCAGAATTGTGTGAAGCCCTGGTGGCATATTGGCTATGCATTGTGCTGCAATCTTCAAGGTTTCCAGTTCAAAACCAGCAGCTGCTTAATGAGAGAAAGACAGAGCTTTCTACTCCTATAAACACATAACCTCACAGGAACAATTTTGCCCTATCCCTTTCAGTTGTCATTGACTCAATGGCAATGAGTTAAATTTTTTCTACTGGGGGAAGGATGACAATTGCATGATAAGTAATTATTTGATTGTGAGTGGCTCACCACAAGGTCATGACTTTGTAATAACTGCTTATTTATACCTCACAATTCACCACCCATTTTTTCTTACTGTAGTGGTTTCAAATACCAGCAGGATCACTCATGGTGGGCAGGTGTTAGTGTTGCTTCCAGACTAAGACTGAGTAGAAAGAAAGACCTGGTGAGATCTCTGTCTGAAATCTAGCCAATGAACGCTCCATGTATCCCAACACTGTCAAACGCCATTGCTGTGGACATGTCTTCAGGGGCAATCAGTCACTACAGAATGACATCATGAGTGGCTAACTAGAGGGTCAGGGAAGGTGAAGGAGACCCTTGATGGAATGGACTGGTGCATAACTCCAACAATATGTTTGAACACACCAGTTGTGACTATTAGGTTCTGTGTCAACTTGGCTGCACCAATAAGAAGATACGGGTAGAGTGTGACTTTTCAAGACACAGACTGATGATCTCCTTGGGGGTGTGGCTTGTTTGATCTGCATAAAAGGACACTCTGAAACCAACAATTCCACTCTTCTTGCTGATGTGGATCCTGCCTCTGTCACATCCCCCTATGGCTTCTTCTTGGTTTCTCAGCCCCAAGTAGCCATGTAAGTCAAGAAAAGCATCACATCATATCTGAGTCACGTGGACTTAACTGCTTCTAAGGATAACCGTGTGAGCTAATTTCCCTTGATAAAATCTCTATCTTTATATGTGTCCCTGGTTTTACTTCTCTAGAGGGCCCAGCGTAAGGCATCAGTCTTCATAGGACGACTCAAAACAGGGAAACCCTGTAGTCTGTTGTATGCATGGTTGCCAGGCACTGGAGCAAAATTGATGGTAACTCACACGCCAACACGTTCCACCTCCACATACATATCAATACTGTGATGGTCAATATGAAATTATACCAGTGGAGAATTAAAATGATGTGGTAAAATTGCAATAGTTGCAAAGCACAAGTGTAATGAAGTTAACGATGTCCTTTTATGTTCTGATATAGACTGACCTTGGGTTTCTTCCAGGAAAATGAGTCAAGTAAGTTTAAGAGGCAGGTAAGCGGTTCATGTGGGCTGGCTCTCCACCTTCCTTCCACTCAAGGATGCCATATGGCAGGCTGCCTAAGCCAATGATTGCAGGCCACAGGTATTAGAGCTTGTCAATTTGAACCATAAGTTGGCATAAACAGTTGATAAAATAAGAGAACAGACAAATATGTGGGCAAAGTCTATGCTCAATGCCTTCATTGTCTCATTGATGTTAGTTGTGGTTAGGATTCTTAACATTGTTGGTTTTGTGCTTAATTCTTCAATAATTTGATGCTATCAGAAAGTGGTACAAGAAAATTAATTCTGAGGCTTCCTGGGGACTCCATCAGACATGCAATAAGTTGCCTTCCCACTCAATAAAACCCAAACCAGAATACTTTCACTAAGGCGTGTTCTGGAGACATTAAAACTGTGCTGTTTTCCTTTGGTTTAAACTCTAAACCAAACAATATTTTTTTCTAGTCTGTGTCAGGCTACCTTAAAAACTGTTTAAGCATATAAATTAGTACATAACTAAAATTAGTCTAAATTGGACAGCACAGCTAGTAAGGGTTTTTATAATTTGACCTTAAGCAATAAGTTGAATTTCTACTCATGATTTCAATTAGCAGATTAAGGAATGTGAAACAATAGTTTTGGAAAAGGTTTTACTATGGAATACAGTTAGATTTACGGTAACATAGTAAAGATAACGTAGAGAGTTCCTGCATACACTGCACCCTGGCTTCCTTAACAATGACCTATAACAATGGTACACCACCTATCTGTCAGCTTGTTTTACTGCAATGGTTTGTGTGTTGCTGTGATGCTGGGAGTTATAGTTTACGATTCCAGATAATTCCAGAGTCACTCGTAGAATCTGGGTTTCAGTGTACCTTTGAGACTAGCCAGAACAAGAAGAAAAACTTAGCAATCTACTTTTGAACATCGGTCAATAAAAAATCATATGGGTCACAACAGGGTAGCGTTGGATAGAATGCTGGAAGGTGATCCCCAGAGGTTTGGTGGTACTTTGCAATAGCCTCAACAACGGACTCCAAGAGATTCATGACCATGAAGATGAATCAGGGTTGGGAAACATTGTACTTGGTTGTGAATGGAGTGATCATGAGCCACAGCCAACACAATGGCCATTAATAAATAGGTGATATCTGTACAGAACTGTGAACTATGAACTTGTGGCATGAAGGATATTGTTCTGTAATCTGCACATTCAATTGGATCACCTTCCTTGGGAATGGGGACAAATATAAACTTTTCTAGTCAGTTGGCCAAGTAGCTGTCTTCCAGATTTTCTGGCATAGACAAGTCATGCTTCCAGTGTTTCATCAGCGTGTCGAAGTATGTCGGTTGTTATTCCATCATCAATTCCTGGAGACTTGTTTTTAACTCATGCTTTCAGTGCAGCTAGAACTTCTCCCTTTAGCACTATTGCTTCTTGCTCATCTGCTACCTCTTGAAACTATTGCATGCTGACTGCTTTGGGTTTTTTTTTGTGGGGGGGGTAGGTGGTGGCATAAAGTGACTGTGTATTCTTCCCATCATGCATCATGTCATATTGTGCCCACAGAATCTTTGAATGTTTTCTTTTGAAAATTTCTGTGCAGCTCTTTGACGTCATCATTTCTTCCATTTGCCTTTGCCACTCTGCGAGTAAGAGCAAGTTTCAGAGTCTCTTCCGACATCTACTTTGCTGCCTTCTTTTCTCCTGTCTTTGTAATGACCCTTTGCTTTCTTCATGTGTGCTATTCTTGATGTCCTCCCAGAGCTCGTCAGGTCTTCTGACATTACCCTATGGCAACAGCACTCTACTTCAAGATACACCCTGAAAGGTCTTCTATAAGAATGCAGGCAATATGGTTCCCCTTGCTGTCAGTCATCGCATAGAAAATCACATAACTTCCTGACTCAGCAATTTTCATAGCAGTAAATTTTAGTTCACCAATGCCTAGAATTTCAGTTTCTATGCACTCCATTTCATTTCTAATGACTTCCACCTTTCCTAGATCCATTCTTTGTACATTCCAAGTTCCAAGTTTTAACTGATCTTTACAGCTGTTTCTTCTCATTTTTGACCCATCAGCAAATGAAGTTCCTGGAGGGGTTACTCCTGGAGGCTTCACTTTATCCCGATCGTTCTAGTGGACTCTCCGTTGAGAAGGCAGTTCTTCTTCAGTCAGAGTGTGCGTGACTTCCCACCTGAGGAACTCTTCTGGCATTATCTATGACACTGTCCTGTTTCTATTCATGGGGCTTTCAGTATGTGACAATTTCTTGATGCCATCCCTAAACTTTTCTGTAGCTGATTACTTGGAATTAGAGAGCCTACTCCTTCTTCATAGCCTGTTCCTAGTACGGAAGCTCTGCTGAAACCTGTTCACTGAGGGTGACCCTGATGGTGTTTGAATATAGTTGACATAGCTGGCACCATCACTGCAGCCCATACGTCACCACATTGTGATAAACTGACAAGCGCTGCATCACATTTTATAAATATCCTTAAGAAGAGCGAAAAAGGTAACAGATTTGGATCTTCAGTTACAGAATGCAAAGAAAGACAGCAACAGTAGAAACACCATTAAATCAGCAATAAGACATGACAAAGAACTTGCCTAACTGAAGAAAAGCAAAACAAAATAGCCGAGAATCTGTACAGTGTGGAAAGCTCGACTAATTCTTGAAAAGTAAACCCGGTCAGTACTGATGAACTACTGTCCCAGTCTGGCCAGCTAGGACCTCAGTCCTCCCTCTGGACAGAAGCAGGATTTCTCCTAATTGAGTACCTCAATGTGAATCAGAAATCTGCTATCCTACCTGAATTCCAATGTACATGGAGCTTAGGGTCTGTATTTAATAGACAAAGAGAATAACTGTACCGAAAAGATCACCTCTTTGCTTCTTAGTCTCTCTGACATCAAAGGTACATCTATATGTTTACTTGTACATTTATCTTTATCTCTTTATGCTTATATTTTTTATGTTTATATGCATATATGTAGGGCAGATGCTTAAGAAATCCAAAATGCAGCTATCCCAAATATTCTAAAAATTGCACTTGGTTGCTACCACCTGTCTCTTCTCAGTTTGCCATAATATTGTGGATTCTTTTGTCTCTATGATGCTAGAAGTTATGCTACCAGTATTTCAAATATCTGCTCTGTCACATACAATGAACAGATTCCAATGGAGCATCCAGATTAGGCTGATCAGCAACAAAGACCTGGTTTCTATTGCTGAGAATTAACTAATGAAAATCCTAGACAGCACAACAGAAAATTATCTGTTAAAGCACTGGAGATGAGTCCTAGAGGTTAGAAGGCCCCAAAATTACACAGCAGCCTCAGCAATGAACTTGAACATGCCAACAGTCATGACTGTGACACGGGGTTGTGCCATAGTTTGTTCTGTTGGCCACGATTCTCAGGAGCTGTAGCCAACTGCATGGTGACTAGGAACAATAACACATCCTGCTATGCACCCTGTTAGCATAGCTGGCTCACCCCGGGCAGTCGTGCTGACCTCCTGAGGAACAGTGCTCATCAACTGCGCTGGGATATTTAACAGAAGCCTGAAATGGAGGCTAAAAGGAGTCCCATGAAAACTCATTTATCCATTTTCTTTGTGGATGTTGTTGAGATTATTAAACATTTCATTGTTGTGGGCCCGTTTTTCTAATGATCTTCTTAAGATCTCTTGTTTCTACTCAAAATCAAGATTAATACCAATTTTCCTGAAAACATTTTCTACATTTTTTTCTGTTTTCTATTTTACAAACTTTGAAGGATTTGGAGCTCTGGTGGTCCTGTTGTTTGGGTGCTTGGCTGTGAACCAGGAAGCTCTTTCAACCCCACCAGTCACTCCCTCTAAAACAGGGTGGGGATCTTTTTTTTTTTTTTTGGTCAAGGACCATTTGGCTATCTAAACACCTTTTGCAGGTCATATAAATGATCAACTTAAAGATCACCCTGCCATATGCTGTCAAACATTTAATTAACTCACCTCTGGTTTGATGACTAGAACTGCTTCTCTTTGGGGAAGCACGTGCTGCTAGGCAGTATTGATGCTTTCTCAGAGGTTCCTGGTGCCTGCTCTATCACACCAACAGAGGTTCAGCATTCCTGTGGCCTTTCAAGTATATACAAACAATTCTTAAGACAAGTCAACCCTTTTTGATGTGATACTATTGACAAAACACTTGGGATTCAAGAAGGAGAAGATTGTCGCCAGCAAAACCTAGTAGAAATCCTGGTACATTAGCCTCATTACAAATCAAACAGTTTGCAGGAGCATTTTCATAATCTGAGATTTGTCTAGAACCTCCTGATTCTGCAATTGGACTGGAAGCAAGGGGTAGAGTAGGCGGCTGCTCAACCTGTCACCATCAAGCCTCTCTGAGTAAGCTTCAGACTTTCAAGGAGATTGAAGCTTGAGGAGCAGGTGCAGCCCAGGAAAGAAACAATCCCGTCATTGCCAAGATGCAGGACAAGCTGTTGATCTCCCACCTCCTTCCAGGATATGAATCCATAAGCAGCACTGTGGTTTCCGGCAAGATGGGGGGCATCTCAGGTCTCTCAATTCTGCCTGCATATTCCTTTGGCTATGCTGCCTCTCCTTTTGCTTTGCCAAAGTCTAGCTTCTGTCCAACAATGTCACGGCCCGGGGTTTGATCAGATTATTTATTGTCCTGCTTTCAATTCCCTAGGGCAAAGCATCACATGCATGTGAACATTGACTAGGGCAGACCTGAGAAGAATTGATGCATTTGAATTATAGTCATTGAGGAGAATATTGAAAGTACAATGGACTGCTACAAAGACAAAAGGATCTGCATTGAAAGAAGTAAGGGCAGACCACTCCTTCGAGGAAAGAATGGCAAGACTTCATATTTTGGACATATTGTTAGGAGAGACCAGTTCCTGGAGAAGGACATCATGTTTGGTGGAGTGGAAGGGCCACACAAAAGAGACATTGGCTACATCAATGGGCTCAGGCATTGGAACAATTGTGAGAGTGGTGCAGGATCATGCAGTGCTTCCTTCTGTTGTGCACAGGGTTGCAGTTGGTTGGCACTGACTTGATGGCACCTAACAACAACAACAACAACAGAGAAAAGTGAGGAGCCAAGAGTATGGTGTGATGACCACTGGTCTTGTGCAAGATGGAGTGCATGGCTGCATCAGGCGTCGGCGGCTTCAAAGCTGAAATGGTGTTTAGAGGTGAAGTGAAATAATAATTGGCAAAAAAGACAACAATTAGTGCTGTAAGCTTCTCAAAGCCATTTTAAAAAAGGAGTAGAAAGAGTTTATTCTCTCAAAGGACACAATGAATGCCATGGCTTGACTGCAAGAGGCTGTTCCTGCCAGGGATCCATTGGTGCAATGTTTGAGGTAGAAAGATAACCTGGCATACACTGTGTCAAGAATGACATGTGCTAGCCAATGAGACAGAGGGACCTGAGCTCTATATGGTCAGTTTGGTTTTTGTTCAGGAGGGTATGTGAGGGATGTCAGGATAAGTGGGGGAAATGTGTCAGAGTGCTCTAGCTGTCCCTCAACCTTCCTTCCCCTAAGTGACTGTGATTATAGAAGCCCAACTTGGAATAATGTCTACTTTCCTTTTTTTCTGACAAATTTCATTTCTGAGATACATCCTGGTTCTTTATGGTGTGAGGAAAGGATGTCCAGGTATCAAATGCAGGACTGTCATTTGTGGACAATGTCATGAGTCCACACAGTCTCTTCATTTTTCTTTCTGGTGTTCTTCTAAATAATGGCTGTAAAACAGGAAGTGTATAATCAATGGCACTGAATTACACATGCGGAAGTTGTGGAACTGGAGAATGTTTTGCTGTGTAAATTCTTTCAACACTTACAAAAAATAATAATTACATGAATAGCAATGAGTACAAGGAAGAATAAAATGTGCTAGAATTGACTGTGGTGACAATTGTACAACTCTTGTGATTGAATTACTGAAATGTATGGCGTGTGCATGAAGTGATAATAAAACTATCTTTAAAATCCCCCTTAGATTCCTCACATACAAAAGCATGCAATAAGGGATCTTATTATCTCCTTAGAGAGTCCCTAAGCTTTCTGTGCATGTTGTAAGAGTGTGCTTACTGTCCTGTGCCATAAACTCCCTTGAATCCTTCCTCTTTTCTGGATTGAGGGCTCCTGTGGAGCCTGGAGGCACAGTGAATTACAGGATGGACTGCTAATCAGAGGGTCAGCAGTTTGAGACCCCCCCAGACACCCTGTGGAAGAAAGATAAGGCTTTCTACTCCCACAAAGATTACAGCCTCAGAAAGCCAGAGGGGCCTCTCTACTGTGCCCGTGTAGGGTGGCTAGGCATTGGAATCTACAGCCCAGGCTCCTGTTTGGACCCACTCTCCACTCAGCCTCATCTTCCACTCCTCTCCAACACAAACCATCCTTCCACCTGAAGATGATAGAAGAGTGATTTTAATTGCACTTTAGGATGCCCCCTCCCCTCGCCAAAAGCACCCTCCCCATTGTATGTCAGGAAGAACTGTGTTCCCTAGGGATTTCCATGCCTGTTCTTTACAGGTAGATTTCTAGACCTTTGTTCTCAGGAACATCTAGCTGTATTCATACTGTTGCTCATGTCCCACTTCAATCCTCTTTCTCATTCTGTTGTTCTCTTCAGCCGTTGTCACTAACATATGTATATTGCCCTTGGTCATCCTGGTTTTCTGCGTGCTTCAAATGAAGCAGGTTGGGTTGGGTTTTGCTATGCTCACCCTTGTGTTCACAACACCTGGAAGAGGTACTTAGCGGAGGCCCAGAAAGTTCAGTTCACGAGGACGTCTCAGTCGATAGCTGCTGCCTCACAGGCTTCTTTTCCACACTCTGTTTTTCTGCTCCCAACTCCCAGTCCTGCACACCCAGAGCCACACGGGAAGCCAGTTCTCCCAGATGCACATCTTCCACCAGCTGCTTAAGCAGCAATCGCTTTCACGAAGACTGGGGCAATAAAGGGAAATAACTCAACCCGCAGGCATTGGATGCCCAAGTGTGTCGCAAGATGCCAAAGGGCCAGACACAATGAGCAGAATGTTTATCACTGCTGTGAATATTTGGAACACATTAATTAATACATGGGTAAACGAAGGACTATCAATTTGAGGTATCAGTTGTAAGTCTGAAGTTAAGGCTCTTCAGTAAATGATTCTCATCAATCCCTCTTGTGTAAAGAAGCGCTTTACTAATCTTGAAGCTGACAGCCTTTGTGTACTGAGTCGCTTGTGAACTCATAGGCTGTTTGCCTCCTCCTCTTTAGAATTGCTATTGCATTATATGGGAGCTTGGAGGCTGGTTTAATTAAAGTTATCTGAACAGAGTACAGTATGCCAGATGTTCATAATAAATATAATGTAGCTTATGTAATGTTATGCCTTCGTGGAATATATTGGAACGGTAGTGATTATCCATTATTACCCATAATAAATCTAAATTTATTTCACTGTTTTTAGACATTAAGCTTTTCCCATCCACTATAAATTAGCATAGTATTTGAACTTTGCCTTTTGCTGAAGTTTTTCCAATAGAGATAATTAAAGAGCTCTTTTGGCAAAATTAGTCTACAATATGTCCATTAGAATTAAACATACACTCGGGATACAACAGTGTATGATATTCATACTTATGACCCACCTTTGAAGTATAAACATCAATTAAATAACTTTGTTTCTTTCATTTGTATTTGCCCTTCTGTGATTTACAAAGGTAAACACTCATTTATTTTCATAAATGCCTTATCTTCAGAGGCAAAAGATACCTTAACATATTTCAAATGTGCTATACAGGAGTGTATTCATATTTGCAGAATTTGAAGATCTTTTCTTAATGATCACTTAGCATGTAGTTCACACAGTTTTTCCCCCCTATAACTACTTGGTAGCATCCTGCACATAAACTAGAGTAAGGAATGCTCAAAATGAAAGTGTGTGTATATATATATATATATATATATATATATATATATATATATATATGTCTTAGGTAGTAGATTGAGCTTTACATATATATTCCTAAGGAATGCTCAAAATGAAAGTATATATATATGAAAAAGGCTTAGGTAGTAGATTGAGCTTTACATATATCTTCCTAAGAAGCACATATAATTTTATGGGTTCCTCTGCCACTTGGTGTGTCTTTGAGGGAATGATGGGCACGATAGGGTGGGAATGGAGGTCTTCTGATTCCTGAGCACCCTCATTCCTCACCTCAGCCGTGAGGTCTCTGAGTCACTCAACAGAAGAGACCGTCTTACTTGACTCTCACCCGGACCATGACTGAGCGTGCTGGCTTCCAGGTGAGAATTGTTGTGGTGAGACGCCATTGAATGGGTTCCAATTCATAGAGACCCCTATGCATAGCAGAGCAAAACACCACCTGGCCTTACAACATCATCAAAATTGTTCTTATGCTCAAGCCCATTGTTGTAGCCACGGCATCAATCTGTCTTGTCTAAGGCCTTCCTCTTTGTCACTGCACCTCCACTTTACCAGGCTGATGTCCTTGCGCAGGGACTGGTATCTTCTGACAAGTCCAAAATATATGAGACAATGTCTTGCCACCCTTTCCTCTAAGGAGCACTCTGGCTATACTTCTTTCAAGATGGATTTGTATTTGTTGTTGTTGTTCTTTTAACTGCTAACAGTCCAGTATGTTTTCAATATTTCTCACCAACAGCAAGCCTTAACGATCTGAAAACGTTTCAAGTCTATGAATACTATTTTCAAAAGCTACTTCCTCTGAAGTGGACAGGCGATTCCTTCCGCATTGCAGAGAATAGTTTTAAGAATTAGTTGATTGTTGAATCGAACCCTTGTTGGCCAGACCCTGCAGAAGGACATCTTGCTCAGTAACGGAGAAGGGCAGATTGAAGAGGAAGGTTCTTGACAAGCTAAATGTACATGGTGCTGCAACCACGGGTTCACACATATCGCTACTAGTGAGGGTGGCGCAGGACAGTATTTCACTCCGCTATACACAGGGTGGGACCCAACTTAATGGCGCCTAACAACAATAAGAAAGAAAAAACAGAAATGTGCAGGTCTTTCAGCATAAAGGTCTAGTGTTTAGGAGTATGCTTGGGAAATGTCAGCACAGAGACCCTCTGCGAAGCACGAGCTGGATTAAATTAAAATGGCGGCGTGTATATGGCGAGATCAACAGACCCCAGAGGACCAAGTCATGAAACTGGAACACTCCAAAATATGGGTAGAAGACTGAGAAGGGGTGTGCCATAAGAGATAAATACAATGAGAGTGAGAAAGAGAGAGTGAGAGAGAGAAAGACATACATATAGAGAAAGAGCTAGAGAGGCAGAAGTATAGAAACAAAGATTAAGAGCATCTCTCCCACATTTAGGAGCTGTTTTTGTTGCTACGTGCCATCGAGTCAGCCAGCTCCAGCCCATAGCAACTCAATGCACATCACAAATAAACACTACTGCACCATTCTCAGAATTGTCCTGTGCCTAAACCCATTGATGCAGCCACTATGTCAAACTCTCTCACTGATGGTCTTCCTCTTTTCCACTGCCCTACCAATTTACCGAACTGGATGTCCTTCTCCAGGGACTGGACTCTCCTGACAAGAAGCACTCTGTCTTACTTCTTCCAACACAGATTGGTCTACTGTTGTTGTCAGGTGCCATCCAGGCAGTTTGACCCACAGTGAGTCCATGCACAACAGAGCAAAACTCTGGCCAATCCTGAGCCATGCTTAGAATTGTTTCTATCCATGATCACATTGTTGCAGAGACTGTACCATCTATCTCACTGAGGGTCTCTTCCTCTTTTTCTCTGCACCTCTACATTACCAAGCATGATATTCTTCTTTAGGGACTGCTGTCCCCTGAAAACCTGTCCAAAGTACAAAAGAGAAGTCTAGCCATCCTTGCCTCAAAATATTACTCTAGCTTTATTTCCTCCAAGGCAGATTTGTTTGTACTTTTGACATTCCATGGAATTTTCAGTATTCTTTCCCAGCACCACAATTCAAACACACTGATTCTTCTTTGGTATTTCTTATTCAATGTCCAGCCTTCACATGCATATGAGGCAATTGAAAATACTATGGCTTGGGTCAGGCACACCTTAGTGCTCAAAGTAATATTCTCACTTTTCAGCACTCTAAGCAGGTTGTATGCCACAGATTTACCCAATGCAATGCATCCTTTGATCTCTTGACCGCTGCTTCCATGAACAATGATTGCAGATTTAAGCAAGACAAAACCCTTCACAAGTTCAACTTCTTCTCCATTTATCATGATGTTGTCTATTTGTCCAGTTGTGAAGTTTGGGGTCATCTTTATTTTAAGTCATAATCCATACTGAAGGCTGCAACGCTCTATTTCCATCAGCAAATGCTTCAAGTCTTCCTCACTTTCAGCAAGCAAGTTTTGCCATCTGCATACCACAAGTCGTTAATATTCCTTCTTCCTATTGTAATACTATATTCTTCTTCATATAAGCCAGCTTCTCTGATGATTTGTTTAGCATACAGACTGAACAAGTATGGTGCAAGGATGCACACTTTTCCTAATGTTAAACCATGCAGTATTCCCTTTCTTCTTAAGGTTATCCATAGCTTGTCATGGCCCACGTTGTCAAGTGTCTTGGCATAATCAATAAAACATGAGGAAGCATCTTTCTAGTATTCTCTGTTATGAGCCAAGATCCATCTGACATCAGCAATGATGTCTCTTGTTCCAGGTTTTCTTTTGAATCTGGCCTGAATGCAACAATTGTTGGATGAGCTTAACCAAAAATTTACTTGCATGAGACATCAGTGATATTTTTCTGATATTTTCGAAAATTCTATTGGGTCACCTATCTTTGGAATGGGTACAAATCTGGGTCTTTTCCTATCATTTGATCAATACCTGTCTTAGCTGTGTGAGAGCTTCCACTGCTTGGTTGAAACAGTTCAATTGGTATTCCATCCGTTTCTGCAGTCTTCTTTCAGGCTTGTGCAGCTTGGATTTCTTCCTTTAGCACCATTGTTTCTTGCTCATATGCTACCTCCTGAAATAGTGGGATGTCCATTAGTACTTTTGGGTACAGTGAATCTGTGTTCTTTCCATCTTCTTTTGATGTGTTCTGTATTGTTCAATATTGTGTCCATAGACTCTTTCGATATTGCAAGTTGTGGCTTGTTTTTTCCCTTGAGTTCTTTGAGTCTCAGGTATGATGAGTGTGTTCTTCCCCTTTGGTTCTCTAACTCCAGATCTTTGCACAATTCACGACAGAGATCTGTTGAATAATGGGAGTACATCAAGAACATCATCTATGAATAAAGTAAAAGGTCATGAAAAATAAAAGGAAAAAAAGATCAAAGTGTATGTCACAAGAGATCAGAAACTGTCTCTTAATTGTAGAATATTTGTGGTAATTACATAATTTCATGTCAACTTGAAGTATAGGTGTAGAGTAGAGTCTAGCCTGATTGTCTCACCCTGATGGTCCCTCCTTGTGGGGCATAGCCACCTCATAAAGAGGGTCCTGACAACCCCCTTCTCTCTCTTTCTGCTTCAGCTTCCTGCTGGTAAGCCACTCAGAGACCTACCGGAGACTTGCCAGACCCCTGGAGATGCATCATCGCCATTGCATCCACAGCCCTTTGCAGCCTCTGGCCCGTGATCTCCCTGCACTCTGCGTCATTGCTTGTGGCTGTGTGAGTCTGAAGAGGCATTTATGGACTAGTACCAGATTTATAGACTTGATCTGAACTGGACTGGGGTGTTTTTCTGATATATAACTACTTATTGATATAAAGTTCTCTCTTACACAAATATAAGGGTCTCTGCATTTGTTTCTCTAATCAGCCTGGACTGACACAATATTTAATGCAAATAGAACAAAGGATGAAGTCAAATAGCTGAACCAAAAATTTCAAAGGGAAGTTCAAGAAAAGAGAGTAAAATACTACAATGAAATGGGAAAAGTGACCAGACATAGATCATTTAAAAACTGCAGGAGACAACGAGCCACCAGGGGCTGACAGGACAGTGTGGATTTATGCTGAACCAGCTCTGGTTCTGTGCTCATTTCACTACATTTTAGTTGGTCTTCTCGAGCTGACCTTTGAAATCTTCTGTTCAGATCGTTGACGTCATCATTTCTTCACTGGCCTTAGCTACTCTACAATTAAGAGCAAGTTTCAGTGTCTCTTCAAATATCCTTTGATCTTTTCTTCCTTTTCCTCTTTTAAATGATAGTTTACTTTTTCCTGAATAATGTTCTTGATGTTCTCCCCCAGCTCATAAGATGTTCTGTACTTAGTGTTCATTGCAGCCAACTTGCTTTTTAGATGTTCTTGAAAATCAGGTGCGATATGCTCAAGGTCACTGGTTCTTGTGGATTTGTTCTGATTTCTAACCTCTACTTGTATATGAGGAAGTGATGATCTGTTTCACAATCAGCTCCTGGCCGCATTTTAGCTGCTGATACTGAACTTATTCGTTTTCTCTTCCCACAGATGTAGTTAATTTGATTTCTCTGTGTTCTCTCTTGGATTCCATGTGTTCAGTCACCTTTTATGTTGTTTAAAAAAAAAGTGTTTGCTATGAACAAGTCATTGATCTTTCAAAATTCTATCACATGATCTCCAGATATATTTCTATCACTCAGTCCATATTTTCCAACTATAGTTCCTTCCTCTTTGTTTCCAGTATTTGCATTGCAATTGCAATAATTATCAATACGTCTTGATTGTATGTTTTCAGATCAAATATATTGCTAGAATTCTTCAATTTTTTCATTACGATTTTTTGTGTTTGGTGCATAAATTTGAATGATAGTTGTATTAATTGGATTTCTTTGAAGGTGGATAGATCTAATCCTATCACATGCAGTTTTGTACTTCAACATAGACCTTCAGATATCCTTCTAGACAGTGAATGCAAAATCATTCCTCTTGATTATGTCATTCTCGACATAGGAAACCACATGAGCTTTCTGATTTGAAATGGCCAATATCAGTCCATTTCAGCTCACTCATGCCTTAGATATTGATTTTTATTTGTTCCATTTCATTTTTGACAGATTCTAGTTTTCCTAGACTTATACTAAAGCCATTCCACGTTCTGATTAGTCTGATGTTTTCAGCTGTTCCTTATCTTTTTGTGTTGTGTCCCATCAGGAAATGAAGATCTGAAGACTTTATTCCCAAAGAGTTTAGTCTGTTCATGTCCCTGTGGTCGATGCTACTTGAGAAAGCAGCTCCGTCTCCGTCATATTTCTAGTATCTTCTGGTGTCATTCATTGGGCCTTCAGAATCTGACACTGTTCCAATTCCATGCTTAAACTTTCCACTGGCTACTTCCTCCAAAGGGGAGCGCTGATTCCCTTTCCACAGTTCTTAGTCCGGAAGCTCTGCTGAAACCTGCTCACTTTGGGCGACCCTGCTGGCATCTGAAATACCATCGGCACAGCTTCCAGCATCACAGGAACGTGCAAGCCATCACAGTAGGACAAACTGGCACACAAGTCATGGGAGGTCTTCATTCGCTACCAGAAATCAACAATCTTTAGTAGTACAATCCACGTTACATTCAATGTCATTGGATGATATTTTTGAAGCATATTTTGAAGACATGAGCCATCAAAATAACACCAATTCCTTATAATATCATGAAGCAAGTCACAACAAGTTGCTGTTGATGTTGTATACTGTGATGGTGTTGTGAGAGCGCATGTCTGACTGAAAAGAAGCCAGACACTGGGACAAATTACATGGCTGCATGGGAGGCTATTTTCAATGGGATGAATAAACACATACCACACCCAAACTCACTGCAGTACAGTCCATTCTGACTCAGAGTGGCATTATAGGACAGAGTAGAACTGCCCCGGTGAGTTTCTGAAACTGTAACTCTACAGGAGTAGAAAGTCCACCTCTCCTCCGGTTGCTAATGGTTTCAAGAGTGTATCGTGCAGAGTAGCCCAATGCGGAGTCCAGCTCCACAGCCAGGGATCCTGGAAGGAAGCTCGTTCTGACCTTTGGTTTAACGGTGCTGTCTTCTTAGGAGTTAGACGAACAGTTGAGAAATTTGATCTGAAACAAGGCTCTCTGTTCTGCTCACCCCAAATTAAACCAAGAATACATAACTGATTTTGAAAATGAATGTGCTTGCACAACAGGAAAGCTCGCTTCTGGAAACAAACTCAGACACACGGTTATTTTCCAGCTAAGACATGGACTGTGTTTCAGATGAAAAGTAGCATCCTAAAGCAATTATTTGGAACTAAATATAACAGACAAACTGTGGAAGATGCATGGGTGAGACTGTAACACGTTTACAGACAGAATTTTAAAACCTCTAGTTCTAAAATTAGAAGTGGAACATTACTATATGTTTATTGCAGTATTTAACAATCCTTCATTATGATATCCCATAATATCCTCCTAACCCAGTAGATGGCAGAACGTGATTTAGCAGAGTAATTAGTGGCGGCTGTTGTCGCTATGTGCCCTCCAGTCAGTTCCACCCCATAACGACCAGCCTCATGCCCAACAGAAGGAAACAGTGGCTGGTCCTGAGCTATCCTCAGAATTGTTATGTTTGACCCAGCTGTTGTATTCACTGTGACCACATACCCTGGAGCATTTTCCTCTTTTTCGCTGCTCCCCTACTTTACCAAGTATCATGCCCTTCTCCTGAGATTGCTCTTTCCCAATGACACGTCCGAAGTTCATGAGAGACAACCTCCCCATCCTTACCTCTGGGAGCATCCGAGTCGTACTTCTCCCAAGAGAGAGGTGTTGCTTCTTTCGGCAGGTCCCGATAACTTCAACATTTTCCATCAGCACCGTAGTTCAAACAGATTGAGTCTCTAGCAGTCTTCCTTAGTCAATATTCAACATTCACATGCCTATGAGGGAGTGGAGGCTAAATACCATGGCTTGGATCAGGCACATATTAGTCCTCAAGTAATATCCTTGCTTTCCCACACTTCAGAGAGGTCTATGCAGTAGATTTACCCAATGAAATGTGTCTTTTGATTTATTGACTGCTGATTTCACGAGCATGGATTTTGGATCCAAGCAAAAAAAAAATCTTGACAACTTTACTCATCTCTTTGTATCATGATGTTACGTATTGATCATCAAAAGTAAATACTCATGTGCAAATAGCCTGTCAGTCTTGTAAAGATGTCAAAAAAAATTGTAAAGATGTCCATGAGTGTAAATGCATTCTCCCTTCCATGCCCTTTTTGCATGACTGTCTTTCCATACAGGAGCTATGCTGGAGTCATGCCTTGTGTGTGAGGTTGGCAATCTGAACTCTATACCCACTCCTTGGGAGAAAGATGAAGCTTTCTACCTCCATAAGGAGTTACAGGTTCATAAACCCACAGGGAGTTCGACCTTGTCCTACCGCGTTGCTGTGAGTCAGCCTTGACTTGATGGCAATAGGCTTGGTCCTTTGGGGTGAGCGGGGAGTGGAGTGTACCCATCTACCTGTCGATCACCTTTAATTCATATTTTTATGGCTTCTAATTTTCCCATTCATAAGATGTTCTGTGGCTAATATCTCAGAAGTGGCTAGCCTGCTCCTTCTTGGTAGTCATGTCTTTATCTGGAAGCACCTCTGAAACTTGTTCATCTTGGGTCACCCTGCCAATACTTGCAATGCCGGTGACCTGGCTTCAGTATCACAGTGACATGCCAGCCACCATAGTGCAAAAACGGATAGTAGAAGGGGAGTGAAGAAGGGCAAGACTCTTGATCAGAAAGATCGATGCAGCAATTGCAACTATTCAATCATAATTGTAAGGGTGATGCAGAACCAGGCAGTGTTTCATTTCATTGGATGGGGGAGCCAACTCAAAGTCTAGAAGAATGGCACACAACAACAACAACAACGTCTAGGTAATGGCCTGGCACAGCTAGGCACTGACTAGTTATCAATCAGATGAAGACATGATGGCTGTATTTCTCTCACCAGAGCCTCATCAAACTTGGCTGTTGTTGTTGTCAGGCACCATGGGAACAGTTCTGACCCATGGCATCCCCATGTACAACCGAAGGACACGCCTCTTGGCCCATCACCATCCTCAGAGTTGTTCTTATGTTTGAACCCTCTGTTGCAGCCACGTTGTCAGTCCATCTTTCTGTTGTTGTAGATGAGATCAAATTGGCCTCCACCTCATTGTGATGGTGAGCAGAATGAAGTAATATATTCCATGATCGTGTCCCACCCTCACGATAAGTTATACATTGGCTCATTACAAACCACGGGTTCTAAACTGGCAGCTCTTCTCGAAGTCACTGAACAGATCCTCCTCTCAGGTCATCTCAGTGTGAAAGCACTGCTGAGACATTTCAGTATCATCACAGCAGGGGGTCTCACTTGAAATGTGAGTGCTGGCTACCTAGGAGGTGCACTTGGCCAGCAGTTGAACACAGGAAGGTGAGAGCTATGCTCTGCTATACCAGTGGCCTCTTCTCAAAATTCAGCTACTTATTAATTCCATCAACTAAACAAATAGCAACTGGGCCTCACCTGACTCGCCGGTCCTACGTCCTGACTGAGAGATTTCAAGACAGGCAGATCCAAGACAGACTCTTGGCTTGCTCAGATGTCGTTTTCAGCCCAAACACGTTGCAGATACTTACTCAGCGGGAATGTTTTAATTTTTCTCCTTCCCTTTGATTCTTCCCAGCCTCATCTGCCTGCTCCTATTGAAGCCATGTGCCTTCAGGGGAGAACCAAAGCCTCTCCAGATGTTCTTGTCAATGTGGGCAGCAATCATATTTTTATCCAATTTATACATATTTCCCTTTATTAATACAAGAAGCTTTCGATAGAAGTTCTTAACATTTACTTCACAGCTGCACAATCTTGTCAGATAAGGTCATGCATGGAATATGATCATTGTGATGGAAAGTTTTTATAGCCCTACTTACCCCTCAACTCTTGTATCATTTTGGTTCAGGTTCAAAGTTTCCAAGATGCGAATCTGAAACACTTACTTTCCCTCATCACGGTGGGGCTGGAATGTCGTCAGAAATGTTCCAAATCGAGTTGAGCATCTGAGACGGGAGAGGAGCAAAGCCCGTTCTCAGTCCTGTTGCTCTGTGGTCGCTCGCCCACCCCAAACAGCTCTACCTGCTGCCCCCAATTCAGTTCTGACTCACAGTGACATTGCAGGAGAGAATGGAAGTGTCCTTAAAAGGTACGAGTGTAATCTTATGGAAGCCGATCACCACATCTTGCTCCATGCAATGACTGGTGCTTTCCAAGCACTGACCTTTAGGACAGTGTCTACCCAGGGTACCAGCAGGGCTCCTTGAGGTCAGAGAAGCATCTAAAGTCAGTTCTGATTGAGGATGAGAGAGCACACTTCCTCTGTGATCCTGTATGAAACTTGGCCTGAGATCAGGCAGAGCCTCTAATTGCAATGCCTTCAGAACTAAGAAAATCCTATAGCAGCCTCAAGAGAATACCGAGATATCATAGAAATGTTTGCAGACACTAAATACCCACCTTAATTTAAATGATTTAACTTAATATATGTCTGCTTTAATAATGGAAGCATAAATAGTTCCATTCAACCAATGATACTTCATCTATTTATCAGCAACAATGAGTCATTTTGGTACATTTTTTGGCACAAAGCCATGCATGGGATAATGGAGTGGTGGGAAGGGACTGGTGGACACTTCAGGACTGAAGGATGAGGTTGACTGATCTATTAGCAACAACAACAGTGCCATAAACAATAACAGTAGCATGTGTGAACTTGAAAGTTATTTTAAAAATTAAAAATATTGCTATTTAGCTCATACCCCTTGGAATATTCCATTCTTTGATAAGTGAGCACTTTACAGTGATAATTTTTAAAGCCTACTTTTTCTCAATCCAGCACACGAAGTAGCTATGCTTCCCCCACAAGATTAATGAGGGAGGTTCATGTAAAGGTTATGTAGTCAGGAAAACCTGAACGGAAAAATTAGAAACACATTTAACATAATTTTTCATTAAAAACTCACCCTGTCCTACTTTTTTAATGCTGTGGTTTGGTTTCCAACTCACTTGCCAATAAACTAGACTAAAACAGTTTGAGAGAAAAATATATATTTAGTTAGAAGGAAAAGACTAACCCATTATTTTAGTAGATATTTCAAGTGCCAAAATTATTCAAAGACATCATGAGTCTATTACTGTCATTGAAATCAAAGCGATTCAGGTAAGTAAAGCCATTCCATTCAAGTTTCTGCATCGGTAGAGGGTGAACAAAATGAATTACACAGTCAGAGCTGATGTAGCTATTGTTGTTGGTGTTGTTAGGGGCCATCCAGTTGTTTCAGACTCCAGTGACACCACATACACGCTTCTGAGGTGACTGAGAACACCGTGGCTTGGGTGAGGTGCGCCTTAGTCCTGAAAGTGACATCCTGTTTTGCTTCAACACTTTAAAGAGATCTCACGCAGCACATTTGTCCATTGCCTTGTATGATTTAATGTCATGACTGCTCTATATGCATTGATTGTGGATTCCAGCAAGATGAAATCATGGGCGACTTTAATATTTCCTTAGGATGTGGTGTTTTGGATGGATAATTCAGATGGCTTATAGATTCCCCCTTTAACTTCCCTTACTTGGAATCAAGCCCACTACCCTGCCATTGGTTCTGACTTATAGTAAAACCATTCCCCTGCCGTCAATCTTTATGGGAAAAGATATCCTTTTCTTTTCTCTAAGTTTCAGTTGGTGGGCTTGAACTGCCAACCTCACAACTAGCAGTCCAATGTCTGTCTGACAGATCCACAGGACTTTGATCAGGGCCATATTTATCTCTCAGGAAGTATTTCACAGAGCGTCATTGACACGTAAACAGCTCCTTCTCCTGCAGCGCCTCTGTCTGCTCCCAGGATGAATGAACCCCAACTGGGATGCCTTTGCTTCTGGACACGGTTTTAAATAGTTTGTTCCAAGTGAGAGATGGTCAAAGGTAAGGAAACCGATCACGATTGATCTAATGACTCCTGATGAGTTATTAAATGTTAAACTGATCATCTGTTCAGTAAAACTTCACTTAACTCATCATAAAAAGTTAGAACAAATGAGGTCCACTATAGAACTGAATAAGGAAGATCAAAGAATTGATGCTATTGAAGAGTGGTGCTCGGGAAGAATGACGGAAGTACCACGGACTGCCACAACGAAACACACATCTGCCCTGGGAGAAGTACAGTTGGAGTGCTCCTTAGAGGCAAACATGGCTAGACTTCTTCTTACATGCTTTCCACATATTTCCAGGAGAGACCAGTCTTTGGAGAAGGACATTGTGCTGGGTAGAGTAGAAAGAGCAGCACAAAGAGGAAGGTCCTAAAGAAGATACACTGATTCAAGGTATTACTGCAACAATGGGTGCAGCACAGGAACAATTGTGAGGATGGCACAGGACTGGTCAGGATTCCCTGCTGTTCCCCAAAGGGTTGCCATGGGCCAGCTACCAACCTATAGTGGTTGTGGGAGTTACACAATTTCATGCCATCCTGATAAATAAGTGTAGGGATGGGGTGTTGTCTGTCAATCAGACCAGAGCTTGATAATGCCTCTTTGTAGTTATGGCCTTCTGAGGATTCTGACAACTTCCTTTCTCTCCCTGCCTTCACTTACCTGTTGACAAGCCACGTAGAGAATCGCTGAGACCTGCGAAAGCCCCTCTCTCTCCTTTCACCTTTCTGTTAACAAACCACATGGAGCCACACTGAGACCTGTGAGAGCCCCAGAGATGGTTTCACCCCCACCGGATCCACAAGACTTTGCACCCACTGGGCTGTGATCTTCCTGTGGTTTGCATCATATGCTCTGTGAGTCTGAAGAGGAATTCGTGGACTAGCATCAGACTTATGAGCTAATAGTGGACGTCTGGACTTGATCTTGATTGGGCTGGGATGTTTTCTTTATATATAGTTGCTCTTTGATATAAAACTCTCTCTTATACATATATGAGTGTCTCTTGCTTTGTTTCTCTGATCCACCCATCTCACACAATGGTGCTCCCATTTTGTCGGTTTCCATGTCCTGGACTCACTAGGGTCAGCAGCTGATTTCCTTGTGAAAATAGGATGATTTTCTGGTTTGTTGTTCTCATTCACTCCCTATATGTTGAACTGTTAACTCCCTTTCCGTGAATGTGGGCTTTTTGGAATAGGAGTCTTTCCACACATAATATGTTTTGGATAAGGGCACCGTGGCTAGAGATAGACCCAAATTCAATGACAGAAGCTCGTAGAAGGCCAGGTTCGTTATGACACAAGAACACAGAGACATGGGGAGAAGAGGACATGTGAGAACAGAAGCCGAGACATGAAGTCAAGGTCACTGGTTCTGCAATGGATAACACGTGGGCTGCTAACCACAAACAACGTCCACCATCATATAGCACCAGCCCCTCCGTGGCAGGGAAATGAGGGTGTACACTCCCTCGAAAACCCACAGGGACAGAGCTACTCTGTCCTTCAGGGTCATTCTGAGGAGAATCTATTGGATGGTAGTGGGTTTTGTCCATTGAGCAATCATATAAAGCTGGGAATGAAACACTTTCTCCATCTGAACTTCCACATGGAACCAGACTTTCTTGTACCTTGATTGCAGATTCTGGGATCCCAAGCTGTGAGGAAATCCATTCTGGTTGTTTTTAAGCCACTACATTTGTGGTCATTTGGTACATTAGCCCCCCAACACCAATATACTCTCCGAAGATAGCTCATAGCCTTCTCGACTTCTCAGAGAAGGGTCTTCCCATCTGGAGAGGGCTGACTGAAATGGAAGAATGGTTCTAGAACAGGAAGAAGAAAATGATTTTAGGAAAAGGAAATAGGAGATTGCTACAATGTATGAGTCTGGCCCTGTCTAGTCAGTTCTCGCCAGCAGCAACCCCTGACGGGCAGGACGCAGCAGAACCACACTGCCTGGTCCTGCGTCATTCTGAATATCCTTCTACATATCTCAGCCCACTGCTGCCACCAAGGTGGCAATCAGCTTGTTGAGAGTCGTCTTTTTTTTTGTTAATCCTCTACTTTACCAAGTGAGAGGAAGGCTCTTCTCCAGAGATTTGTCCCTCCAGATAACAGCATCCAAGTACGTGACTCAAAGGCTCGCCATCTTTGCTTCCAAGGAGCCTTCTGGCTATGTGCAAGTGGGAAAAGTATACCTGTGCAATTATGGGAGAGGAAGCATTCAAAAGAAAAGTTTTACTTAAAGTAAAAAAAAAACGTATTTTAAATAAAGTTCATAGAATTTTATTTTCAATGTTCAGCAACCAAGGGAGAAATGGGAAATATTAGGCTTTCTCTTACACTAAATTCATGGGAATTTTCTTATTTCTACGTGCTTTTATAAATATGCATCTATATGTAGATGCATTGTGATAAAAAGACGGAAATTACACATGGTGGATGATATTTTAGAGCCCCATTATCATGGAGGGGCAATGAATCTGAAGCCAGCACCTGTCAAGTATCGTTGAAGATTGGAGCACTTGAATGTTAGAGTTCATGCCGTTAAAATATTATCAACTCTTGAGCACATGTCTCAGTATGTCAAATGTTGTTGTTGTTTGTTTTAGACTTGAATGGTGTATAAAATTTAGGTGACAGTCTCTTTGGCCTGATCTCAGACTCAGAAATATCCCCTCTAGTTTTGATCTCCACTCACTGATGTGCAAAGTGCAGGAATTCACACAAATTTCCTTTGTTCAAATGTCATCTCTGTCGGAGAGGGGAAAGAAAGCCTCCACTGCTTTATCTGGATTCCATAGCAGACGTTGGCAGAGATTTTGAGAGGATAAAGCTATGATGCATGTGAAATTGTTGGCGGTTCTCAGAAGTCACCACATTTGCCTTCTTAGAAGGTTTCCTGAGCAGATGAAGGAAGCTCACATTCCTGTGAAGCCTTGTGAGATTCTTCGGCGAAGGGAGGTGTGTGTTTTCACCTACTCTCATCTTGGTTATCAATATGCAGGAGAATTAATTCAAGTCCATCCTCATTTTAAACTTCCTTCTTCCTTAAGATGTAAGGTTTGTCTTGTGCTGGTGCCAAGTGAGCGAATCTTCTGGTTATTGATGTGATTACCTTTCAGTCAGAAAAAGAGAAGGAGAGAAGAGAGGAGAGAGAGACGGATGCTTTAGCTGTGGATTTACAAGCAGTCTTATCAAAACTGGGGGAAGATAACATTCTCAAAACAGAAACAGGCAAAGGTGTCAGCAGAGATGTCTCTGCTGCCTTCAGCCCTGCGTGTGGCAGCACTGAGCGCTGTGCCTCTTGGGCCATCCTGGTAGTTGCCCGTCTGTTTGAGCTGATTGTTACAGCCTCGGTGTCATCCCTCTCATTAACGGTCTTCCTCTTTCACCCTGCCCCTCCACGTCCCACGTGTGATGTCCTTCTGGAGGGAGTGGTTCCTCTGGATAATATGTCCAGAGGACATGAGATAACAACTCCCATGTGGAAAGTGAGAATTCTATCATAACTAAGGGGACCAGATTTTAACATTGGTAAAGCGGGACACCATTGACCGCTGGGGGGTGGGGGTTCTTGATGAAAAATTTGGCCTATATGGAGCAACAAAAATTTTCATAGAATGCAAAAATAGTATTGTAATATATGTATTTTTAATTTCAACATAAGTACAAATTACAAATATAGTACATTAAAAATTATGTATAGTATTATTTTATTCTTTGGCATATGAATACTGTCTGCTAAATTCAAGAAAATGTATGTGTTTATGAAATAAATAAATAAATTACTTACCTAAATTATCTGAATAGCTGATTTGTTGACACCACTTGTTTAACTAGCACTAGCACGCAGTACGATGTGTATCATCTGAGAGACAGTTACAAAATGTTTTCATCATTGCCAATGCCCCAAAATGCCATTGCTCATTAAGTCCAAACAATGGTGGTTGAATTCTAACAACTGATCAACAATGTGAACTTTGATAAGCAGTTCTCAATAATCAGTTCTCAACCATTCTTTGTTATTATTAAAGTTTAACACTATAAAATTAACAAAAATAATATAAAATTCATATCCTGGCGAAATAGCCACATGGCAGCCGAAAACTGTATATTCCCTTCCCGTTCTCCCGCTATTCCCTAGCTTGTCGTGCATTCTTTCCAAAAAAATCGAGACTGTCCCACCAAAAGCGGGATAACAATAAAAGGATAACCATCAAAATAAGTGATCTTGGTATTATAAAGTGGACAGTGTACTCGCCCATTATCTTCTGTGGTGAGTTGAACTTGGGTAGTTGGAAAGAGGTTGAACCTCTTCTCTTTGAACACGGATAGGCTTGTGCCACATTTTCACAATGGGATGTGGCAGACTGACCCTGTGGATGATCAGATTGAGGAAATCTGCAGCTTCGGCCTTCATTGCTTGGAATACTCAGAATGTGATTGCTAGGGAAGAAGTCCCATTATCTTTAGGCCATCATGGTGGGAGGAAGTTCAAGCTAGTCACAAGGTGAGATAGTTAAGGTTTATTGTGCCAACCTGGCTGATAAAAGCATATGGGATTAACTGAAGGATGGAGAGATAAATGGCTCAGTGAGCCTCTCCTTTCTAGTTCTTGGGTCTCTTGCTTTCTGATGGTTGGACCAGGGTACGTCTGCCTTAGCCAGTTCCTTGCTTCAGCTGGCAAGGCTCACTTCCTGCAAGACATCTCTCAGGAGAAGCCACATGGACCTACCCTGATGCAGCCTTGGGTGCTGGAGCAGCTGTGTGGAGACCCCTGCCAGCGCTGAGATGCTTACACGTTCACTGATTTGACCTTCCTCCAGCAGTCAGAGTCATTGTGTGTGTTTTGTGAGATTGAGGAGGACTTTGTAGATGGGTGTCAGACATATGGGCTAATGTTGGTCTTATGGGCTGGAACAGCACTGGGTTGGGATGCTTTGAGAGAAAGATTCAGAGAGGAATTTGTGAAGGAGGATTAAGACCCAAGACATAAAACAAGCTATCATCTGTGTCTGATTGCAACTAACATCTGAATGCAGAAACCAAAATAGTCTTACAGAAACTTCACCAGGAAGAAAAACACGCTGCTTGAATTTTTTAAAAATTATTTTATGGGGGTTCGTACAATTCTTATCACAATCCATACATGCATCCATTGTGTCAAGCACATATGTACATTTGTTGCCCTCATTATTCTCAAAACATTTGCCTTCTACTTTAGCCCTTAATATCAGTTGCTCATTTTCCCTGTCCCTCCCCACTGCCCCCTCCCTCATGAACCCTTCATAATTCATAAATTATTATAGTTTTGTCATAAGTTACACTGTCCAATGTCTGCCTCCCCCCTCTTCTCTGCTGTCCATCCCCAAGTCAGGGTGCAGGGTAGCAAAGATGAAACATATAACTTTCCTCTAGTTCTTAAATGCTTCTCCCACCCCCATCCCCACTATCATGATCCCAGTTCTACCTTACAAATCTGGCTAGACCAGTGGATGTACATTGTACAGATAGCAACTGGAAACACAGGGAATCCAGGATAGATGACTCCTTCAGGACCAGAGGTGAGAGGGGCGATGGCTGGAGAGTGAAGGGAATGTGGGGTAGAAAGGGGGAACTGATTACTGCTTGAATTTTTGACTCAAATGATTATGGAACAAAATTTACTTTTATTGTTTTAATCAATTAATTTGGGGTTGAAGTTGACTGCAAAGCACAGACATGGATAATTTCTCTAAGGTTATTAAACAACCACTGTGGATTAAATTAATTATTGTTTACTGAGAAAATGCACATTTCCAACACACTATGTTTATAATTCAGTAACGTTTGTCTACTTGCTTTAAGATGTACAATCATACTCATCGTGCTTCTGTAAATTATTACACTGTCATTATCTTGAACTCAATGACCCCTTAACTTGCCATCCAGTCTCACAAGTTGCTGTTGCCAATTTCATATTGTACAGATAATTCTTTAAAATAGCATGTTTCTAATTAAGATAGCAATGGTGGCATAGTGAGTCCCATGTTGGGCTGCCAATTCCAAGGTCAGTGGATCAACTCCAGGAAGCACTATGTAGAAAAGATGGGGACATCTTCTCCCATACTGATGGACAGTCTAAGAGCAGTTCTACTCAGCCCAATAGGGTGGGGATGAGTCACAATAGAGTTGATGGGAGCTCTTTGGATTCTTTGGTTCCAAGAATTCCAGGGGAAAAATTCATTTGTAAATGGGGCTACTATCCCCATGCTGGGTTTTAAAAACAAACCAACTCAAGAAGAAGGGTTGTCTGCGCACATAACTCTTTTAAGTAATCTGGGTGGAGGTGCACTTAACAAAGTAAAATTGAAAATAAATGCTGATTTGTAGGACAGCCCTAGTGTCAAAATAGGTAGACAATTCATGTCATTGCAAAGATTATCCACAAAAACATTCCTGGAAATTCCGACAGTGAACATGAGGAATACTGAACATGCTCAGTTCACAGATGTAACAGAAAAGACTCCCTGTAAGGAAATCAGATTTGAAAAACACCCTTCAGTCATAGAGAGATTTCTGTTGTCCACAGAACTAGTACACCCCTGAGGAGTCGGCTGATTTATGCCCTTGCAATGGTTTTCTTGAGTCCTCATATTAACACTGAACCTCTATCAAGAGAATCCAGTAGTGACAAAAGTCACAGTTAAAAGAATACTAATACTGAATCATGTGAATTATGTATAAGGTCACATACTTCATTTTGCATACATTAGATTATTTAATTCTCAAAATCAACATTCTTTAAAATATCACTATTATCTCTTTTCTAATTGTGTGTGTGTGCTGAGTCAGAGGGATATTAGAAAAAATTAGTTAATATACCTAAGGTTACCCTCGATGGGATTTGTGGTTTGTCATGTCTCGATTCAATACCAGTGTTGTCATTTTTGTTTATATTCTTTGCTACTTGAATTTGGGCTTCCAGTTGGTGAAGAAACTTTGGTAGCCAACATGGACACTGCCTTTGAGTAAAGATCACTGTCTGTCTGTGTTCTTTAGGGGCTGGGCTCTGCTGGGTGATTCTTCTGTCGATCTGATGAGTTTGGCATGTCTTGGGTGTTTGACTGAAGTCTGCTCTAGATATGTTCATCTAGTCACACTAGAAAGAGGAGTCAATATCTAGATTATTTTTAAATAAAAATGTTATCGGCACTGCTCGTCTACTCAAATTCCATTGACTCAAGCAAGTAACCAGGCTGGGCATAAGGTCAAGAGTGAAGTCAACACAGTGCAAACGGAAAATGTCATATAAATAGAACACTGATGTTGGAATGGCTAGGAGCAGTGGATATTTTGTGCAATACTCTACCTAATGCATGCCCCCAAATTCTTTTGAGCTGTCAAATGGTCAGCCTTCCATCATTGATTGACACATTCAAATTGCAGTCTTGGCAAAAAACATGGACCAGACCACGGTATGCCAGGGAGGAAAAAAAAATCCTTCTTGGCAGAAGTATAGGCAGTAGGCTTCTTAGAAATTAGGTTATTAAAAGAAATAAAGAAACGAGGTTATTGTCACATGCCGTGCATGTATTTTCATGGGGGACCAATTCCGGAAGAAATACCTCATGCTTGACAAAGTAGAGAGTCAGCTGAGGAAAGGAAGATCCTCTAAGAAATGGATTAACTCGGTGACTGCAGGCCTGGGCTCAAGGAAAGCCAATACTGGGAGGCCGTCCAAGACTAGGCAGTCTTTTATTCTGTTGTACATATTGTCACTATGAGTCAGAGCTGACTCCATGACACCCCAAAAGACATCATCTCTGAACGTCAAGGAAAAGAAAAGGGACAAATCAGAACCTTGTGAACCTAAGGGCTGCTTTCATAAGTAAGAGAAAGAACTTCTCTGACAAATGGAGACCAGAAGTCTCCATTCTCGTTTGATGTGAGTGTGTGTGGTTTTTGTTGCCCTCCCCCACATAGCTTGAGATATTCTCAATTATATTCTCCAGGATATAAAGAAGCTATAATTCCATATTGTCTATATTCCTTACTATTTTGATTCCTAAATCTATGTTTTAATTTGAATGGAAGATAATGTTCAGCGGACTGGACTTGTAAGTAAGGAGATTAGGTTCTTTTATAGCTGGATATTAAAGGCAATTCATTCGAATCTTGATTGAGACATTTTGAAGGAGAGTAGAGAGTTGCATACCACAAGGTTGGATTAATGTAAATTGATTTGTCCAAGGTTATTTGTTTAGATAATGGAAGTAATAGAAGGAGGGCCCAAGGTCTCAGGGATGTGATGCTCTGAGACATCCCATCCTGTCATCATGTTCAAAGCAAGTTCACATCAGGGCAGACTCCATTTAGGCAGGGAAAATTCAATTAGGATCATTCTCTAGATGGAAGACTCCCAGTGGGGATAGAAGCAGAAATATGGAGCTCTCCTTGTCTTAACAACCTATATGCTAAAACAAGTATTCTTTTGGCCCTGACTTGGGCTCCCTCTTGTGTGTGTTCGTGTGTGTATTTCTGATATAATGATAACATTATTGTTGGAGAATCAACGAAAGGGTTTTGTTGTTATTATCACTTATTCACTTCTTAAAATGTTTGCTTGTGTCCCTTTCTGCTTAGAAAACAGATACTGAGTTAGGGATGGTATATAAGTTCCTTTTAGCATATCAATGGAGATATAGATCACATCATATTGAATCAAGCTGAATAATGCACTTGAGAGTCTGTTATTATTGTGTGCCCATGTTGTGGGTGCTGTCCCTGCTCTTTAATTAAATGATTTTGAATGTTTTTGTGTCCACTTTGCTATCCATTATATCTATCTCTCTAGCTAGCTATCATTTATCTATCTATCATCTATCTATCTACCTGATATAATTCATCATTTATGTACACTGTATATAGTAGCCTTGAGTCCTAAAGACATATATTCTTATTTTAACCTAAAAGCCAAAGCAAAGATTATATATATGCGCCTATATCATATATATGTAGGTTTCACTGTTGATGACTTCTCCACATGGAAAGTAGCACCATGAACTTTAAAATAGAAAAGTAGATGAAAGAACATACTACATTCAAAAGAGTTGTATTTTTAAAAATGTAATCCTTGGTTTCAGAGATTACAGAAGTTTGTGTGTGGTGTTTGCATGCTTGGGTGCACGTGTGTGTGTGTGTGTGTGTGCGCTTGTGCGTGTTTGTATGTGTGTGCTGCATCTCTTCAGAGTCACAAATATGAGCATTGATTAAAACCTTAGAAAGTAAATAAAACCTCTAACAAATAGTATTCTGGAGACTTTTCATTTTGTTACTTTGACTCAACATAAGTCACAATGAAATAATACTAAGTGAATATCTGAGCCTGACTGTAAGGGAAATAAATAACATAGAAGATCAAAATTCTTTCAGCATGATTATTGAAGCATGGTCCTAATTTTGCAAATGCTGACAATAGTATGCTTTGCTCCACATGGCCAGAAGGCTAATTGCCCCTCACTGCCCACAGCATTACTGCTATGACAGAGGAGGGCTCCACTGCCCACAGGGTCACTATCAGAGACAAGTTACCAAGGGCCATCTTCTTCCACACCCAGCACCCTCTACACACATGGAGCAAAAATTTCTCAAATGGCAGTATTATTCGCAACCCATCTGGAATATTTATAAAACATGCCCTGGAACCAGAATCAAAGAAAAAACAAAACTGAAATCGTATCGAAGTTAAAGTTACAAAATGACAAAGATGTGTGTGTGTGTATAACTTAAATATATAGTGACACAATACACACTCACTCACACACAATCACAGGTGTTCAAGATTGAACCTGCTTGACATTCCTCATTTGCCAGAAGCATTTTTTTCTCTGCGAGGTTTTCTTCTAAGGGGCAGGGAAGAGCAAAACACTTGGCCCTAATTCTGCAATGCCACACAAGAGTGGACGTGGCCCCACAAGATGGTTCTGGGTTTAAAGGATGACCAGTGAAGTGGACATATTTTTGCCCACAATTGAAAAACAAAAACAAACCATGTCCTTCAGCCACATCTCATGTTGCTGTGGATTACTGTCAACCCTCAAATACCTGTTGGTCCTTCCTTCACATGTGATGGTGTTGGTAGTTGCCATGGAGTCAGCTCTAACGCCCGGAGATATGATAGGTAGTAGAGCAAAACGCTGCATGGTCCTGTGCCATTTTCCAGTAGTTGTTATTTTTGAGCCCAATTTTGCAGGCACTGTTTCAATTCATCACATGGATGGTCTCTCTCATTGCCACTGACCTGTACTCTACCCAGAATGATTTCCCTTGCTAATGGGATAACATCCAAATCCCCCTGGTCCCCATGCCCCTCATCTGCACCCCTGACAAATGTGGTGTGAGTGTGTGTTGACAGGTGACTATTAGCCATGCTCTGATATCCTCCATCCAACCACGCCCACCTCCTGTGCCCTTGTCTTTCACTTACATGTGGTTGTGGACACCAGGAAACCATAGTGGAAATCTCTTTGATGTGCTATTGTTGCATTTCATGACATCAAGAAGGGAGAATTTGCAACACAAGCTAGTCGTTAACCATCTCCCTTCATTTTACACAGCACTACATATAAGACTTGAGTCTCAGAGTGGTGCAAAGAGTTAAGTTCGAGGCTACTTGTAGATACATTGGCACTTGCAATGCACCCTTGTTCTGAGGTTATTGTTCTTGGTAGGTGTTCTCGAGTCCATTCCAACCCATCGAGGCCCTATGGACAATACTGACTGGCCTTGCCTGGTCCTCACAGTTGTACCCTTTGCAGCCTCTGTGTCAATCCATCTCATCGAGGGCCTTCCTATTTTCCATTGCCCCTCCACTTTAGCAAGCATCTCTCTTCACTCAGAGGTACCTGAGGAAAAACGGTTGGCTCTTGAACAACCATGCATTTGAAAATGCTGTGGAACATGTGGACCCTGTCCACAGAGGCAAACCCTGAGTGATCTGACCTGACAGCAATGAACAACACCACATGCATATCAGTTTGGAGAATTATACTAACTCACAGCTAACACTACCCCACGATGTAGGGACTAACTGCCTCCTCTCTACCAAAGACAGAAAACTAAGGTGCAGAGAATTTTGTTCAGATTCTTAGAGCCCATGAGTTGAAGCCATGATTTGATCTTGTGTGATTGGGTTCAGGAATCTATACACTTAATAAATTCAGCATGAATTAAAAACAAATAATGTATCAAATGTAGTCGACCTTTAGGAAACGAGGAAGGTATTCTATAGCTAAAACGTGTTCATTATTTTTAATAGGCAATAACGGAAATTGGCTTTTGCACAGACATAGAATCATGCTTAGCATACTTATACTTTTAGGTGCAAGTGCACTTCTTGTAGGTTGATAATGCCAGCGTGGTGACTTCATTTCCAACCCGCTGCATGCGGATGACAATCGATTACGGCAACACGAGCATTTAAGTGTGAAGCATTGGTCCGAGGAGTGATTGGACGACGGCCAATATTGCTTCCAAATTTCAGAACCTGTTGAACAGGCAAGTGTAGGCTGTCATAATAAGACTTTCTAGGTCATTTCATAAATAGTTGTTTGGAAAATTACAGAGTAGCAGAAAAATAATTAAAATCCAATTCATTACTCTGTTTAATAAGCAGTATTGTCAATGAATATTAGCCCTATGAAATTACCATAAAGGATATGAAAATGCATTACTCTGGCCATACAGTGCCTGTGTTAATATTCTGTGATTTGAAGGATGTCATGCTGGCCTTTCATTTAGAATCAGAACACCCAGGTAATGAAACCGTGTGATGGTCATAAAGTGTGAAGGTTAAGATGATTGGGCTTCTGCTGTGTAGGTTGATTTAACAGGTTTCATTAGCATTTCCCAGGAGTAGGGCTAATTTGGGTTATAATCTTTTACCAGCTGTCGGAATATTTGCTTACAAGTGGTTGTATAGGGCGCTCTGACTACATGCTTTCCTTTGGCTATTGTTTCCGCATGATAAGTGTCACTGTGACCGAGTCCAAGCTGTATCTGGCCTAGTGTCCTGTTTCAGCATTTGGCATGAAGACATGTGAGAGTGGACCATGTCGCCTCTTGCTTGGTTACAGGTCTCTTGAGTGTACGAGTGGTCTTCCATTCAACCACCTCCTCTATTACTGGTTGAGCATGCGTATTCAAAATAAAGGCCTCCTGTCGCTCTCTGTGAAACCCAGTGTAGGAAGAGATGGTAAGAGCAAAAACCCCAAGCTACTTACATGACCTAGCTAAATAGAACTCTCTGATGCTCAGATCCCTCCGTAGTCAAAAGAGGAGCCAGCTGAGCTTATCATAAAGAAATGAGTTCACACGTACAGCACACACACAAAACCGCGTGCACACTCTCATTCATTCAGAGAATACACGGCGCTGTCCTGTTCTGTCTCTTTACTCTTTGAATACGCGAGGATTCCGCTGAAGCTCCTTGATTGAGTTATAGCTATCACCCATATATTAGATTCTAGTCGGAGCCTTGGCAAGTCTAAGTAATAGATTGAAAAATACAATTATTGCTTACCTACAGAATTCCTTTGCTGGGGAGGTAAGGCATATATATCAGAGAAGTTGTTGTGTTTTTTTTCCCCAGGCCTATTCAATAAATGAACATTACACCAGGATTCTTACACAGAGTATCTCTGAAATGGGTTTTGTATTGATTTTTGTAACTACCCTGTTAGATGACGTTATCCCTTAGTGTGTCAGGTTTAGACTGGTCCGCCCGGAGCAGGTCATTGAGGTGATAACTGTCATTTGGAGGGACAGAAAAGCAATCATAGATGTTTCATTACTTACTGTTCCCCCTGCGAGTGTGGGATCATTTGACATATTATGGCTTCTGTGATTTAAGCCGCACTCCGAAATTAAGTGCTAGAATATCACGCTGTGGGTTTAGAAAAATCAACTCGCTGTCAGAGAACCGCAGGCACTCTGGGTCACTCAGATCCACGGTGCCTTGGAAATATTCTTTAAAATTCGTAACACAGATGGGTTGTTTGCTCTACACACACATGTGGCCCTGGACCTGAAGAGGTTGCACGCAAAGCTGGGTAAATCCAGTCAATGGCTGGGGCCTCCGCTTTTGCTATGGGATCATGTTTAACATGAGAGAGAACCTTAGAAACAGTAAGACTTGTCATACCACACACATACCGGCAAAGACATGCATTTCAAACACCCTGACGCAATGATAACGCCCATTTTTACATGGCTTAAGTGTCACAGGTGTGTGGTGTCATGGTTATGAACGGGGCTGCCAAGGACAAGGTCGGCGATTCTAATCCGCCAGCCGCTCGTTGGAAGGAAGAAGGGCTCCCTACTCCTGTGAAGAGTGAGTGATGTGGAGACTCACAGGGCAGGTCTCCCGTGTCCTGTCGGGTTGCCATGAGTTGCCATCAGATTGATGGCAGCGAGGGTGTGGCATGAGAGCAGTCCAAGACCATCCTGGAAAACCATCCATAAGAACCACCTAGAAGCATCAAGGACTGGATGTGGCAAGGGCTTCTCCGTGCATGCGGTTGGCAAACTGCCCACTGAGGGTTCATATTCAGACCATGTTGAGAATCTCTCTCGGCCCTCTATGCTGTAGTGTGGCTAGTGTATACTGTTAATGGCCAATGGGCACCATCCAAGTTAAGGTGCCTCCTTTGATGGACTCCGGAAACGTCCTTAGTATAAAACTCTTCAAGGTTCCTTTCTCTGGAGAGTTTTGCATGGGCTCCCCTCAATTATACTCAGTGTGTCTGTTCCAATATTTAGGAATTTTATATAATTTTAATACTAGAGACCACATACCACCCCTATGATGGAGCTGGAGAATAATATGGAAGTGCCATGAAAGGTCAACAAGAAGAAAGGGTGGGCAGAATGCGCTTGGGAAGTTAGGATGGTGAGACCATCTCACGTACTTCGGACATGTTATCCAGCGGGATCTGTTCCTAGAGAAGGCTAGCGTGCTCGGTAAAGAAGAGTAGAAAAGAGAATGACCTTCACGATGAATCGACTCAGTGGCTTTAACCATGGACCCAATTGTAACAACAATGGTGAGGCTGGTGCAAGACAGCCCATGGTTTGTGCTGCTGAATGCAGGGTTACTACGAGTCAGACTCAAAGAGATGGGCCTCTCACAACAACAGCAGCAATACCAATATGACGTGGTTTTCACTAGTGAAACTTTGCGCCTACGTCCCTCCACTGCTTGCTCTGCCACTACCCCACTCACAGATCCCTTATTCTTTTGCCCAGGTCTTCCTGTTGTTTGGGATGGCAACACTTCCCCCTCTTCCACTAACGTACGAATGTGGATGCTCTGCTTACCCACTTTGGATTCCTCATCTTTTGGGCATCGTCAGCAGCCTGGACTCTGCATGTGACACCACCTGCTAATGTCACTTTCCCCTGACATCCCTCCGCAGCCTCTGTCCGTATGGCATGTGTCTTTGTACAACCTCTGCAGATCTCATCGGATGTATCCCTACACCTCCTGACCCTGTTATTCCAGCCAAACTAAAAGGCATCTTAGTGTGTTACTCCTTTACTTCAAAATTCATTATGTGATGCCATCTTCAGGAGAGTTGCTGAAATTAAAAGGCAAAACAAAAACTCACTGCTTTGGGTGACTTTTGACTTGTAGCTAGCCTATGTACATAGCCACCTTATGATAATTAGGTCCTATTGCAAAAGTACCTTTTATCTGTCTGGTCTCATGGACCCAAACCCATGAACTCTAGTCGAGAGAAACTGCTTATAATTTTCTTAAGTTTGGTGCAAGTTTATCATTTCTTTCTCCATTTTTCTCCTGCTGGGCCAGGCATTGACTCCATAATTGCCGGTCAAGGTTTTAAGCATCTTCAGGGTCTCATTTCCAGAGTCTCAACCTATGCTAAAAGAGGCCATCTTTTTTCATGTCCCTCTAATCTTCTGCATGACCATCCTTAGGGACATGGAAACGGTGCTATTGTTGTGGTGGTGCTGGTGGTTAGACACAGTTAGGTTGGTTCTGACCCATAGAGACCCCGTGCCCAACAGAAGGAAAGACTGCCTGGTCCGGCACTGTCCTCACAGTGGTTCTTATTCTTGAACCTATTGTTGCATCACTGTGTTAACCTGTCTCCTTGAGAGCCTTCCTCATTTTTTGCTGCCCCTAAACTTTATCAAGCACAATGTCCTTCCCCAGGGACTGGGCTCACCTGACAACATATCTAAAGTTCGTGTGAGACAACGTCTAGCCTCCTTTGCTTCTAAGGAGCCTCTGACCATACTTCTTCCAATATGGATTTGTTGGACTTTTGACAGTCCACGGTACTTTTAATATTCTTCACTAGCACCCTAATATCAAATTCATTGATTCTTCCTAAGTGGTTCTTCTGTTATGTTTATGTTTTATGGAAACAATGTGACACACTGTGTAAGGCTGGATTGAGGAGGGGAACAAATCCAGTGACAGTCATGTATGTGTAAGAGAAAGCTGTATATCAAGAAGTACTTACAGATCAGGAAAACTTCTCACCCCAGTCAAACTCAATTTCATAAGTCCCTCTTCAGACTCACAGGGCCACAAGCAATGATGTAGAATGCAGGACTATCACAGGCCAGTGGCTGCAATCCTGTGGATCCAATAGTGGTGGCTGCATCACACGGCTCCCACAGAGCCCTGTGTGGCTTGTCAACAGGAAGGTAAAGGCAGAGAGGGAGGGAGAGGAGGTTGCCAGGATCCTTCCTATGAGACGGTCACACCCACAAAGAGGTACCATCAGGCTGTGACCTGATTGAAAGGCTAGACTGCACACCTACACTTTTATATTTCAGGTTGACACAAAATTAGCTAACTATCACGCATTCCAAAGTGGAAGTACTATTTTTCCATTGTAGTTTATGTTTTGCTTGACGCTCATGAGTAAGTTCCATATTTTATTTACTTATACACCTCAAGCATTAAACACAGTTCCCACTATATTTAATTTAAAATAAATTAAAATATAGATAAATTGTCTTTTTTTAAGACCATTTTATTGGAGACTCTTACAATGCTTATACCAATCCACACATCTATTGTATCATCCACATTTGTACATATGTCGCCATGATCATTTTCAAAACGTTTTCTTTCTACTACTTGAGTCCTTGTTATCAGCTCCTCTTTTTCCCTCCCTCTCCCCTTCCCACCCTCATGACTCCCTGATAAAATCTACGTTATTGTTATTTTAACATCTTACACTGACTGCTGTCTCCTTTCCGCCATGGTTTCTGATGTCCACCCCAACCCCTTGTGTGTGTGTGTGTACGCGCGTGTGCGTGCACGCACAAGTGCATGTGTCTGGTTGTGTGTTGATCATTGCTATAGGTTCCCCCTTCCTTCCCCACCTCCCACCTTCCCGCTACCCTCCTGGTATGTATCTGACCTGGATTCTGTGTGTCTTGAGCTCTTGTGCCAGTGTACATGCTCCGGTCTGACCCTAAATGAAAGGTAGGACTGGGGTCATGATAGTGGGGATGAGGAAGTCTCAAGGAGCCAGAGGAATTTAGTGTGTTTCATCAGGACTGCACCGCACCCTAGTTGTCTCATCCCTTCCTCATGACCCTCTTGTGAGGGGATGTCTCATTGTCAACAGATGGGTTTTGGGTCTCTGCTCCGACCCCCCTTGAAGTCAACAATATGGTTTTTATTTGTTGGTTTGCTTGCTTGTTTGGGGTCTTCTGATGCTTGTTACATGATCCTGTCAATACTTCATGATTTCACAGATTGGTGTGCTTCTTCCTGTGGGCTTGTTGCTTTTATGCTAGGGGGCTGCTTATTTAACTTCAAGTGCTTAAGGCCCCAGATGCTATATCTTTTGGTAGCCAGGGACCATCAGCTGCCTTCAGCACATTTGCTTTGTGCATCAATTTTGTCTTCAGAGATCATGCCAGAAGCGTGAGCATCACAGAATGTCAGGTTGTTAGAACGGAGGGTTCTTGTGAGGAGGGAGGGCTTTATCAGAGGCCCCAAGTCTGTTCACTACCTCAATGTGTTGCCATGTAAATATGTGTACCTAGGCCAATACCTCTATTTTTATGAATTAATATATTTACATATAGACACTTCTCTGAAAGAATTACTTACACTTTCATGTTCTCTTCTCTCTACGCTCTGTAAAATATCATGACCACATACTATTTACCGAGGAATGTGGTTTATGCCAAGGAGATTAGATGGAGTCAATTTATTGAAATGGTCATGTTTGGGAGTAAATATTATTAAATATTAAGACAGCAAAAAGTATGACTACCATGTCTAACTAGATCATTTAGATATTTCCCCGTAGACGATCAAATACTTTGATATTTCTCTCTCTATCACTGCCACTGAGTAGATGTTGACTCATAGCAACCACCTGTGGGTTTCTGAGGCTATAATTTATTATAGGAGTAGAAAACCAAGTCTTTCTCCTTTGGAGTTACTGCTGGTTCAAACGGCTGACCATGTTGATTGTAGCCCAACTTCTAACCACTATACCAATGGGGCTCAGTCTACATTACTAGAGATGGCTCTTTGATATTTAGTACACTTTAAAAAAGCAAAATCAAATGTGCCCTTCTTCTGCAGAAGTAGACAATTACAAAGTGCAGAAAAAATACTGAAGATAAAACAAATCCTATATAAGTGACTTCAGAAATGTTTTATTGAATTTCCACCATTCATTATCTAGAGTGGATACAATAGCAATAAGGGTCCATGGGAAAATAAATCATTTAAGAAGAATGATTTATTTTTTGGTTAAGAACAATTATTTTTTATAATGTAGAGATTAGCAAAACAATGAGAACTAGAATATACCTTTCTTTCTGAAAGATTAAATTGTGTGCATGTGCATTATTCTTTGCTGGGAGTTGTAGCGGGTTGTGTAATACCACCATCAAAATGGGCCTTATTTGGAAATAGGGTCGTTGCAAGTGAAAATTCGTACAATCAAATTTTAAAATAATTTTTGCTGAAATCCAATGGCACGTTCTTTTTGGAAAACAGACAGTAAGCCCAGAGAGTATACTGTGGTTGCTGCTGATGACTAGGGAGACCTTGCATGACAGAGAAGTACTGCTCCTAAGGGTGTTCAGTGCTGTAGTTCTTTACCAAAGCAGATGCCTGGGCCATTTTCCTGTGAAGCAGCTTGTGGCTTTGAGTTGCCTATCTTCAGTTATTACACACACCCTGCACTTAAGCGCAGGACACACACAAGGCTTTATGAAAATGGAGGCGGAGATTAGAATGATGATTCATCAAGCCCTAGAGCATCATGGATTGCCAGGAACTAAAAAACAACAACTTTTAAATGTACTTATACAGGACAAAACTGGATTTCAGACTCAGGTTCAGAAGTAGACGTGGACCGAGAGATAGAATGTCTGAAGTCACATGGATCTTGGCTGAAAGTAAAAAAAAAACTAGAAAGATCTGCGAGATCGGCATGACCCAGTGAAGCCCAGGGAGAAAGGACTCAGCATAGCAAAAGGTCAAGCAAGGGACCTTGGATGGGATCCTGGAACAGAAAAATATGTACTTTTTATCCCTTTCTTTTCTTTAATTTCCTTTTCCTCAAACCAACCAAACTCACTGCCTACGAGTTAAAGCTGACTCATAGTGACCCTCAGGGTTTCTGAGACTATAACTGTAAGAGAGTAGAAAGCCCAATCTTTCTCCCTCCGAGCTGCCAATGGTTTCAAACTGCTGACTCTCTGGGTAGCAGCCCGACATGTAACCACTACAGTACCAAGGCTCCCCACTGGTCAGCCTGTGGTGAAGGGAAGAACCCAGCTGGTGCACTTGGTCAGGTGTGCAGCTGTTAACCAAAAGGTAGGTTAACCGAGTTCACAATGTGCTCTGAGAGAGAAAGGTGTGGGAATCTGTGTCAGTAAAGAGGTATAACCTTGGCAAGCCTGTGAGGCAGTTTGCTACTCTTTCTTACAGGGTCACTGTGAGTCGGTATCAGCTGGACCTCAGTGGCAGTGGGTTTGGATTTCTGGTTTTCATGGTCAACAGTTAAATGCAGGATGATATGGTGCTGAGAGCTGAGAAGGGTTCATTTGGGGGTTGGGTCAAGAAGAGATAAAAAGGTAGATGTCCCTGCTGTAAATCAGTTGCCCTCTCACAGGCATTTCAGAACAAAATGTATATGTCTGCTGGTTACTTCAGACCTCTTCATTTATCATAAGTAGTATATGATATTTTCATTGTTATCTTTGTTGTGAAAGCCCTACTTCTGGACATCTAAGCTTTTCTCATGCATATTATGAATAATTTACATGTTATCAAGTCAATGGTGTCTGCTTTTATGTTCTGACATTTTAACCTTAGCTCTTGCTTCTTTCTCACTGTGGATAAGAAAGGAAAGTTAGAAAAATATAAACAGGCATGCAAATATCCACCTTCCAGATCTCATTCCTCCACAGCTTTATTTTCATGTTAATGTGATTTAAATATTGACCCATATTCTCAAATACCAAGGACTCCAGTCAGAGGTTAAGTAATGTTGGTGATATTATTTAGGTGTGTAGTATTTGCTGAAAATTAGGGCTCTGCATTTTGACCTCCAGTCAAGAATAGTGAGCTAGCACAGTATTTAAAGGTAGCATTTGTAGGGTCCCTTCTCTGTGTTAACCTTTGTGTTAGCTTGGTAATTGAAGGTTCGATAAGAATTAGCCCCTCTCTTGAAAGAGTCTTGCTGCTCTAGGTGAATGGCATGTGCTTCCAGAAACCAATGTGTCGTTATGCAAATCTACAACTAAGATGCAAGTTGAGTAATTATGGAATATGAGGCTAAAAGTGATGAAAATCCAGGCTATAGAGGACACATCAGTTGGACTTGATTCTCTTGATGGTGGAAAATATTTAGTGTGCAAACATGTGTTGTGACTTCATGAATGCTTGATGCCTGTATTGGCACTTTGTTGATGTAGTGAAGAATAAAATGTTTGTTTGTTAGTCAGTTCTCACTCGTGGTGACCCCATGTCTGCAGAACAGGACACATCTCTGCTGTGTGGAAAGATTAGGGTGGAATGCCACGGAAAAGACATTTCCTGAGAGATGAGTCATCTTTCTAGTTAAGCAGATGCTTGAAGGTTTGACTCCTTCTTGCTGGTCTGGATCCTGCATCTCACAAGATTGCCTATTGACCTTGGGTTCATCTGCCTCTTCTTCCACCAGCCTGTGGTCTTCCTACTTCAGTGTTCTGCTTTTTGCTTCTACAACCTCAACAGCTCTATGATTCAAGAAAGGCATCAAGCTTCCAGCTTAATGTCTGACACATAGACTTGAACCAGCCTGGACTTAACTGCTTCTATAATTATATGTGTCCCTGTCTTGAATATATATAATATAGTGTATATATATACACATTGATATGTAAATTGATCTTGATTCTTTAGCAAATACAACCCAACACACTTGGTAAAACAGAGTCAGTGACAAAGGGGAATAAATTCAACAAAATGGGTTGACATGGTGGTTCCAACACTGAGTTCAAACATAGGAATATTTGTGAGGATGGTACAAGGCTAGGCAACATGTTGTTCTGTTGTACTTAGTGTCTTTCATGATTGGAGCCAACATTAGGCATCTACCCGCTCTATATGCATACATGTGGAAGCCTGCTATGAAGGACCATGAGCATCTATTATACGTCAGGTGCTAGACTAAAAGCTAGGATTCGCATGTTGGGTAATACTGGATGAGTTCTCTTCCCTAGTGAAGCACGGAATATAACAAAGGAAGGAACCATTTGGTGATTTAAACCTGTATCTTTTTCTAGGGAAGTATGAGGTCATCAAAATCATTCCTGCACATGCATTATTAATCATCTAAAACTAACTTGCACTCTGCTCTATATACTGAATATTGTCCTGTCCTGCACCCTCCTCACAATTGTCCCTTTGCCTGAGATCATTGTTTCAGCCACTGTGTCAATCTATCCCATTGAGGACCTCCTTCTTATCCCCTACCCCTCCACTTTACCAAGCATGATGTCCTTTTCCAGGGACTGGTCTCCTAACAATCGGTCAGAAATATGGAAGACAGAATTTCATCATCCTTGCCACTAAGGAGCTCTCTGGCTGTACTTCTTACAAGTTATATCAGTTTGTCCTCTTAGTAGCCCATGGTACTTTCAATATTCTTCTCTAGCACTACCACTCAAATGCATTGAGTTTTCTTCAGTATTCCTTATCCCATGTCCAACTTTCACATGCCTATGCAGTAATTAAAAATTCCATCACTTGGGTCAGGCTCACTTTAGTCCTAGGAATAACATTCTTGCTTTTCAATACTCTACAGATGTCTTGTGCAGCTAATGAATTTCAAATTTGATCTATTGAATGTTACTACCAAGAGCATTGATTGTGGATATAAGCAAGACAAAAGCCTTGACAAGTTCAACCTCTTCTCCATTTATCATAATGTTGCCTCTTGGTCGCCTTGTGAGGATTCTGGTATTCTTTACATTGAGTCATAATCCATACTGAAGGCTGCAGTTCTTGACCTTCATTAACAAATATTTCAGGTTTTCCTCACTTTCAGCAAACCAAGTTGTGTCACCCGAATATTGCAGTTCATTAATAAGTGCTGCTGAAACCTGTTCACGTTGGGTGACCCTGCTGGCATTTGAAATCCAGTGACAAAGCTTCCACCATCATGACAACACACAAGCCACCCCTCTCCTACAGACAAGTTCATGTGTTGCACATAGTGGTCCTATCGGTTGGAACTGAAAGGATAAAAAAACCTAACAACAATATCAATATTCTGTTCACCTTTACTTTTTGTGCTCTTTATTTTATTTATTTACTTTTTCAAAGAATCTTAAATGGAGTCATGATTCAACATCTTGGCTGCTAACCAAAAGCTAGTGGTTTGAGCCATCTAATTATTTCACTGGAGAAAGATTTGCTGGTTGGTTTCTATAAAGCCTCACAGCCTTGGAAAGCCTATGGAGGGGTTCTACTCTGTCGTACAGGCTACATTGTGACTCAGGATCCCTGAGAAAGCAGTGGGGTTGGTTTGGTTTATTGTTTTGTCCTTTTGTCCATGTTTCTACAATTTCTATCTTAACCCAGATTTATTAGTTAGGGGCTAAAGGGCATAGGGTGCTTTGGTTTTTCTTTTCATAATATCTAAAGGAGATGTGTCATAGCATATAATATCCACCCATTTCTTTTAATTAAAAAATGAATGAATAAATCCAAGCAAAATCACATAATAGAAGCACAAACAACAGTACCCTCTTCCGACATGCTGCTGTGTTCCCCCTGCTGTTACATGCCACGGAGAACACTCCGACCACAACTTCGCGAAACACTGCCTGGGCCTGGGCCTGGGCCTGGCCCTTCCTCACAGGTGCTCTTATGTTTGAGCCCATTGTTGCAGCCACTGTGCCAGTCCATCTCATCGAGGACCTTCCTCTTTTCCCTGCCCCGCCACTTCACCGAGGATGTTGGCCTCCGGCACTGGCCTCTCCTGACATGTCCAAACTATGGATGGTGAAGGTCTCCCCATCCTTGGCTCTAAGGAGCACTATGGATCCTGTCAAATTCCTTCACTTCATCCCTGAAGAACATAATTCACAATGTAGTTATGGTTTCATATTTTAAATATGTTTTCTTTCGAGAAAAAGTTAACACAGGTTTTCAAAAACTGCCCAATAAAGAGAATTGGCAATGACCTAGAATTGCTCTTCAGTAAATTATGTCAGGACTTCCACAGGGTGCTATGCTAACAAACCTTTCATCTATTTGGTTGTCTTTTGCACCGCCTTCTTAACACGTACTCTTGGACACAAGTGCTATATGTTTCTGATATTCAGATTACTCATAATAAAGCAGCAAACTAGCCTGGAAGATGGTTCAAAGAAGCAAACTGACACCTATGAGCTACCTAACTAGAAACAAATTGATAAACTTCGGAAATGTTCTTTGAAAATGAAGGCGGGCACCATTGCCTTCCCAGCCCTGCTTTACTGCCTCATCTCGGCCCCCTGCCCAGCCCTGCTTTACTGCCTCATCTCAGCCCCCTGGAAACTTGCTGTCAAACTTTATTTTATTCTATGTGTGGCCTGGCAGTTCTAAGGGGGAAGCATACCCTAATTCTTCCAAATAAATTAGATTTCAGCCATTTTTAAATGAAAACACAGTCTCTGCTGAAGTTATAAACAGACCCTATTGAATAAAAAATCAGCAGGGGCTCAGAGTTATCTCTAGTCAAGGCTCAGGAAGGTAGGACAGCGAGATGTTAATAATATCTTTGTAGTCCCAGTAATGCAAACTAATCAACAGCTCAATAGGATGTGGAAGTGGATTCTTCCCATCAAGAATGCACCACATTTTCTACCAGAAAGAGAAGAGAGAGGGCAGAGACGTGAGGGGAGAGAGGTGGAAAAAAGAGGGGAGAGATTTGGACAAGAAATATATTTCTCAGGGAGATTTCCGAGATGCGTGTGTGTTTGCTAATTGGCAGAGTCCCATGGTGATGCGATCTCATTACATTATTACTGGACAGTTGCATGTAAATAATCACGCATTCCTCGTGTGTGCATTTTTTACTTCACAGGGACATAGGGGAGGTGCTCGGAATTCTGAAAGGTATGTAGGAAAAATAGAGAAAGGCGATGGAGTTGATTCCATTAGGATTACTGAACAAATGAACACTTCATAAATTTAAAATTGCATTTACTTAAACATACATAAGGTGGATATAATAATCAATAAGCATTCCTGGCGGCACTGCCCAGTAAACACTGGGCTGCCAACCACAAGGTCCATGATTCAAACCCACCGGCTACTGCATGGGAGAAAGGAGAGAGTTTCTGCTCCCAGAGAGCTCTGCATGCTGGAAATGACTCAGCGATGGTGGATTATTGTACAACAGTCGATCTCTAAATAAAAATGAAATGTCCACGAAAGAATCACACTGGAAACAAAATAAATATGGGCAGTACTGGAAAGAAAACAAAACTTCATAGATAGTGTGAAGGCTAGTGAGGGTTTGAAGACTCTATTATATTAGTTATTATTATTATTTTATCATTCTATTGGGAGTCCTCACCAATCTTACCAATATCGTCACATTCCACAGTTCAGTCACATTGAGCAGTATTGTACCCTTGTTACCACAATCAGTTTCAAAACATGTTCCTTCTGCTTGAATTCCTTGATGTTCACTCCTTTTTATCTCCTCCTCCCTCATTCCTCTACACCACCACCCCCAGAACCCTTATTATTGTACACACACACACACACACACACATATGTATATATATTGAAGCCTGATGCATAGCAGTATGATGTGGCATTATTATCACTGCTTGAGTATTAAGCAGATTCTTAGAAAGGCCCCACTTGCGGAGTGTTTTTGTTCTGCAAATTGCTTCTGAGCTCAATGAAAAGTCCTCTCTCCAGACATTTGGCAAAGCCAACAGTTGCATGCGTTTGACACTTGAACTGCCCAACACTGCCATGCCATTTGTAACACACAGGAGCTCACCCTCAAATGTAGAAAGTATACCTGAGACATGTGATGCCCAATTGCTATTTTAAGCACTCCCAAACAATTCTTGTGGCTCTCGGAGGTGACATACCTGTGAAAGAATGATTTTACGCAGACAACACACCTAACTCACCCACACTCCCACACCCCACAAAACAAACAACCTTCTCTGCCCTTGATCGATGACAGGTCATAGTGTCAGTTTCTGAGACTGTAAATCTTTATGGGCCTAGAAAGCCTCATCTTTCTCCTGAGGAACAGGTGGTGGATTTGAAATGCTCCCCTTGCAGTTAGCAGCCCAGTGCACCACCACTCTGCCACATCGGAGAGGGTGCAATGACTCCTGCTGACTGAGTCAATGTGCAAGCAACACAAGAAAACTGAACACAGGGACAATTTCTAAAATGCATGGAAAATGAGTGTTCCCCAGCACACAAGATCCTGGCAAAGGATGAAATATATGGTAGGCCAAAGCTCTTTAAAAAAATCTCTGACCAAGAGAATGCTAAACGAACCTAGACATTAGAGGCAGCGGATTGCAGGGAACACAACTTTAGAAAATTAGTTGGGAAACTAATTAAACAAAAACATAGCAGAAACTGGTAAGATCATGAATAGGGTAAAAATTTGATTGCCAGAGTTGCCACATTATCTAAAGTGTTTAGATATTAATGTCAAGTCACAAGTCTAGCAAGCAAATAAGAAAGTATGAACCATTAACCGAGGGAGAAAGAAAATAAATAAGCAGAAATGAAATGGGCCCATGTGTTGAGAATACTTGGCAAGACATTGAATCAATGATTACAAAGATAGAAGCAGCTTGGTTGGCTCAGTGATTTAAGCATTTGACTGTTTATTTACATGACGGTAGTTCAAACCCATCAGATCCCTGGTGGGAGAGAGGTGAGGCATTCTGCATCTGAATCAATTTACAACCTCAAAAACCGTCTTTTCTATAGAATTGTCATGAATCAGAATCTACTTGATGGCAGTGAGTTTACTATAAATAAAACATTTTAAAAACATTTTTAAGAACCTAAAGAAACTATGTTTGAATAAGTGAAAAAGAGCATTCCAATAATGTCCTGTCAAATAATGAAAATGAATACAGAGATGGAAATGATAAAGAAGAAACAAGTAGAAGTCCCACAGTTGGAATGCAAAGCAACAATACTTTTTAAAAATTAATGGAAATGAACAACCAATTTGAGCTTGCAAAAGAACAAGATTAGTTGACTTAAACATAGACCAATTGATACCGTCTAGTCAGAGAAACATAAAGGAAAAAAGGTGTATGAGAAAATAGTCTCAGGGACTTGGAGACCTCTTTGAACATACTCAAATGGAAATAAGAAGGCTTGTATGGAATCATGACACGGATCGTGGAGCAGAAAGAGGAATCTTGGTGCTGAAGTCATTAAGCACTTGGTTGTTAACCAGAGGTCCACAGTTAAAACCCACCAGTTGCTCTTTGGAAGGAAGATGTAGCAGTTTGTTTCTTTTTTCTTTTTAATTATTTTATTAGGTGCTCATAAAACTCTTATCACAATCCATACATACATCAATGGTGTAAAGCACATTTATACATTCAATGTCCTCATCATTCTAAAAACATTTGCTCTCCACTTAAGCCCCTGGCATCAGCTCCTTATTTTTCACCCTCCCCTAGATGCGCCCCCTCCCGCATGAACCCTTGATAATTTATAAATTATTTTCGCATATCTTGCACTGTCCGACATCTCCCTTCACCCACTTTTCTGTTGTCTGTCCCCCAGGGGCAAGGTTATATGTAGATCCTTGTAATTGGTTCCCCCTTTCCAATCGACCCACCCTGTATCGCCACTCGCGCCACTGGTCCTGAAGGGAT
>NW_022111373.1:146598802-146609054 GCF_000313985.2 Echinops telfairi
GCATAGTTTGTGTCTATAAATATTTACAGCCTTAAAAAGCCTGTGGGGCTGTCTGACTAAATGTCGTTTGTCATACTACCTTTTTACAACATTATGCTGAAGAGAGTAATCAATCACAAAAGTACAAATACTGTATAAAGACTACTGTTAGATATTTAGAAATCAAGGGAAAGTTTTTTACATCCCAAAATAAGCACATTATAACTATTAACTGGGGGTGGGAAGGCAATGGAGGGGAGAGGAAGAAATAGAGCAGAGGGTAATTTAGGTAAAAGGGAAAATCATTTCCTACAAGAGGGAAATAGAAAATAAAAATTAGGGTTGGGAGAGGAGAGGGCAGACCATTAGGAGTTTTGATGAGTTGTGTAAGTTATTAAATGCAAACATGATGATCTGATATATAAACTCCTACTGAATTCACTATTGAAAGAATTCACTTTAAAAGTGAATCAAGAAAAAATTTCGATATACCTTTATTGGAATAAATATGTTGAACACCATTTTAAAATTATAAAATCCAGATAGTGGAACCTTAAGAAAATGCATGAAAAAATCTACAATGGACACAGGATTCAATTCTGAAAGACTGAAGCTATTTCAAAGAAGATTTGGAAAGGGACAAGGATATTCACCGCTGCTTCATTGATTCAGCATAGACCTAGTGCTTACAGCCAAATGCAGTCAGGCAAGGGAAAAGACAGAAAAGGCATGGCTACAAGCAAGGGAGAAGTGAAAGACATCACGGCATTCAAGAGACAGAAAATATTAAATATACACACACATACACACATGCAAACCATGTACACACACAAACAAATACATATGCCTACACCAAGGTGATCAGATTTTCACATTGGTAAAGCAGGACACCATTAATAAAACTCATATCCTGGCCAAATAGCCACATGGCAGCCGAAAACCATATACCCTAGCTTGTCGTGCATTCTTTCCAAAAATCGGGACTTTTTTAAAATGTCGTGGGACGCAGGAGAAATTTTTAAAAATTGGGATTGTCCCTCCAGTCTGGTAACCTTAGCCTACACTAATAAATACACACAAAGTGCTTAAAACATTACCATCCAGTGGATGCCCACTCATAAGATAGGGTAGAGCTGCTCCAGTGAGTTTCCAAGACTAAAATTCTGCAGAATTAGAAAGCCCCACTCTTCTCCCACAGCTAGGGGTTTTGAACCGCTGACCTTGGAAGTAGCAGACAAATACATAACCAAACTTCACCAGGGCTTCTCCACAAAACAATTAGAATAAGCAAGTATACTGAGCTTGCAGGGTATGGGACAGATGCAAAGAAAAGGCTTATAGAACTACACTATAATTCTAAAAAGGGATTATAGAACAATACAGCTCACACAAGGTCATACAGTATGCCTAGTATCACTAGGCGGCTGTTGTTAGATTAACATCAAGTATATTTCAACTCATAGCAAATCTATGTACCATAGATCGAGACGACAATGCCTGGCCTTCCACCATCCCCACCATTTTCAGTATGTTGGAGCCGCTGTGTCAATCCATGGCCTGGAGGGTCTTCCATTTTTCCTCTAACCCTCTACTTCTCCAAGCATCCTGACCTTCTCTAAGGCTCAGTCCCTCCTCCAAGCATCTCCAAAGTACGGGAGACAAAGTCTCATTAGTCTCACTTTTAAGGAAAATTCGGCTGCACTTCCTCAAGACAGATTTGTTTGTTCTTTGGACAGTCCACAATACCTTCGATATTCTTTGCCCAGACCATGATTCAGGTACCCTGGTTGAGCAGTGGTTCAGAGTCAGCAGTTCGAAATCACCAGCCGCACCAAGGGAGAGAGACCAGGTTTTCTGCTTGCGTTACACAGTCACAGTCTTGGATGGAAACACACAGGGGCAGTGGTGCTCTCTTCTACAGGGCCGCGGAGTCCCAACTGACCCTATGGCAGTGCATTTGAAAAACAAAATTTCAACACCATGTTCCAAATGTACCAAATCTTCTTCAGTTTTCGTTATTCATTGTCCTACCTTCTTAGGTGACAAAACACGCCAGGGCTTGGGTCAGGTCATCATAGTCCTCTCCATAGAGCATTGGGTAAAATACACAGAATGGCGATACCTCGATTCTGATACAAGGTGACCCCCAGTCATAACGTGGAAGTGCTCAGAGGTTTTCTAGGCTGTCATTGTGATGGGACATGATTGCCAGATCTTTTCTCCAGCGTTGCAGCCTGCGGGTTTGAGAAGCCCGTCTTTCATTTAGCAGCAGAGTGCATTAGAATTCGAAGAGGCAGAGCAGCAAGGGGCCCGATGTAACTGCATCCCGGGGTGAAGCTACTAACCATGCAACAAAGTAACATTCATCTTCTATGTCATCGAATCAAACCCAGTCTGGTATATTATTAATGCAGAAAGACATGAGCCACCATGGAGAGAAAAAATATTCAATCAACTCTGCAACATATAACATAGGTGGAATCATTATCAAACAGTGATTTGAAAATAACTTACTACAAATGTACCCCATCTTTCAAAAGGTTAAGTAGAGATAGGTATAATATAAAAATGCAACATTGAAGTTTACTGCAATGTATAAGATTAAAAATACACCAGATGCCATTAAGAGCAGAATAATTTCTGAAGACAATGATTAGTGAACTTGAAAACATAACAACATAACTATCAAAATTGAAACAAAGGTACAGGAAATTGTCAAGTAGTATGTCAGTAATCTATGAGACTCCAAATAGTCAGCTGTGTGTAATTTGCTAGAATATGAAAAATAAGTGAAATAACAATAGTTTTTTTCTAATTGGAAGAAAACTTCAGATCCAAAGATCCAAAAAGCCCAACAAATCTCTAAAACAAGACATTCAAATAAAACTGTACCAGGATACATCATATTAAAAATTTGAAAGCTACTGAAATTTTTCAATCTTAAAGGAGATGGAGGAGAAGAAAAATTATGTACAAGAGAACATATATAAAAATGACAACAGTTTTCTTACTCAAAACTATGTAAATCAGAAGAAAAAGAACAATATATTATTCTAGCTTTGAAAGAAAACAACCAAATAAAATTCCAAGAAGCCATCAATTTAAGCCTCTTTGTTAGTGAAAATTGTATGACAAAATGTATCCAGACATATGAAAGCTGAAATAATTAATCATCAACAACTTGTGTTACCCAGTTGGGCATAAAAAATGACACAGGATGGAAACATGAATTAAAAACAATGCAATGAAGACAATGCAAATAGTAACTACAAACACATATGAAATATATATATCTTATTTTTTAAATTAAAAGCATAATTGACTGCTGAATAAAAATGATATAGTTTGATATGTATATCATATTTTTAAAATATAACTTATAAAAGCACAAAAGGCATAAATGGAGAAGAAATATACTATACTACTACCCTTTTATTGTTTGTGAAGAAGTCTAGCATCTTTTGAAAGCAAATGTTGCTAAATTAATTCAAATATTAAATTAGAAAACAAGCGCTTAAAGCGAATAAGAAGCAAAGTAGATTGCATGAAGTCTTACAAAAATAAATGCAAAACATAGGAATGATTGCCATCACAACGTGTGCGCAACATGACCCTGAAGGCTCGAGCTTTGGCAGTAAAACAAAAGGAATTGAAGACATGAAGATTAGAAAGAGGTGGAAATGAGGTAATGGCAGATGGTATGCTCATCTCTGTGTAGAAGTTTATATCATCTTTAAAAAACTACTGAAACTCATAGAGAAGTTTTGAAGGGTTGTAAAATTCAAGGATCAATGGACAAAACTGTAATTCACCTGTGCATACTAACAAAGATCAATCACAAATTGAAATTAGCAATACCATATAACAGACATGAAATACTTATAAACTTACCATGGACTTCAAAGAGTTTGTGAAAAAAAATCTATTATCATTTAGTTCCATTTTCCTGTGAACTTTTTGAATCTCTTTCATAGGTGTAAGACAAGTACACTGCTAATTAAAACAAACTAACAAACCTAATACATTTATATTTGAAGAGTACTTCAATGAATGGAGAGAGATATTTTCTTTGGTATCTGGAAGATCCACTGTGGTTAAGATAACAATTTTATCCAAATGCATGTATGCATTAATTAACATCTTCCAGAAACATGAAGCATCGGTGAGGTGCTAACAGGACATGGAGAAGGCATCCTCTTCCCTGTGTGCCTTGCAGGAATTAACACAATATTCAAACTCAAGTTCCATTGATGAACACACATGTCATGACCCCACCTCAGTGCAAATCAGCTGGAAAATGAGGTGAGCGCTCCATCACGAAATGATTGATGTGTCCATCAATAAATGATTCCATGTGCATCTTATTGATCTATGACACAAGCACCTGCCTTGAATTACCAGCAAAATTGCTGCAGAAGTATTATAATGGCTTCTCTGTCCACCTCAATCATGAACGATCTATTTCCCACAAAGTAATCTGAGTGAGACTTGTTAAAGAGGAGTCAGAGTAAGCCTCTTCGGCACTGAAAATGATGAGGAGCCAGTGCCTCCATTACAGCATTGGGCTCCTAAAGACATTGTCAGCAGTTCAAACCCACCAGCGACTTGGAGGGATGAAGAGATGGAAGTGTGGTTCCATAGGACCACAGTCTTGGAACTCCTATGGACTACTTCTACTCTGCTCTCTGGCTCACTATCCATATGAAACCACCAGAAGACAGCTCGTTTAGTTTGGGCTTTTTCAACTGTAAATCATTCGTGACTCCTTCAATCAGCCAGAGTGAGAACCAAGTAATCTCAGTGTCCCAAAGTGTTTGGCTTCATATAACCCTGACAATGATTTGCCCACTCATGACTATTCCCCTGGGCTCGGGTGTTAGTTGGCACAGCTATAGAAATAGGAAGTGGTTGAAATGAAGGAAGAAGCTTTATTTGGTTGGCCAACCCAAGAGCACACCAAGACTTTCTGTCACTAAAGTGGCTCTCTGAGTCCTGGGCCCGTGGTCTTCTGTAAGATTCCTCTAGGGTAATGCGGAGCTCTAAAGCCCATCCTTATTTATAATGATCCCATTGCAACACCCTCACTGTCAGAGGCGTGTTTGAGTCCATTGTTACAGCCATGGTGTAAGGGCCTTCCTCTTTGGGCTGCGCTTCTGCTTTACTAAGCATGATGATCTTTTTCATCATTGGACTCTCTTGATGGGATGTCCAATGTTTATGAGACCAAGTCTCCCCTTTCTAGAGTCTAAGGTGCATTTTGTCTGTACTTCTTCCAAGACAGATTTCCTTGCTCTGGCCATCCAGAGTACTTTCAATACTCTTGGCCCATACCCTAACTCAAAGGCACCCGCTGTTCTTCTGTCTTTTATATTCATTATGGAAATCACACACACATACAAGACCACTGACAATACCATGGCTTTGGTCAAGTGCATCTTGGTCTTCAAAATGACGTGCTTGCTCTTTACCCCGTGAAGAAGGCTTCATGCAGCGATGTCCCCGCTGCAATGGGTTCTTTAATGTCCTCACTGGTGCTCCAATGAACGTTAACTGTGGTGCCAAGTAAAACGAAATCCTTGACACCTCCCATCTCTTCTCATCCAATCAGGACATTCCTACTGGTCCAGCTGTGAACATTTCGGAAACCTTTACATCGAGTACGGTAGTAATGGCATCTAATTGATACTTGTTAAAGAATGATTCAACACAAAGTGTGTCTGCTGTGTATACTCACTTGGGAGGAGGGGTCACAAAGATTATGTGGGTTGGTTTTTGTTTGTTTGGTTTGGTTTGGTTTTGCTCCAACTCGAGGGTGGTGTTGGAAGTGTGTTTTGCCTTCTGACATCAAAGCTTGGGTAGAGAACTTGCTGGTGATGTCTGTGCATCACGAGCATGCCTGATCTGCTCCTACCTGACTCTGTGACCCTCAATCCTCGTTCTCCTTGATTGTGTTAGTTACTTAATAAGGAACTAAGTTACCCAATAAAGGAACCAGGTATCACAACTCTGCCTACAGGTGCCATCTCGTGGCTGTCTCAGGACCCACCGTTCTCCTCTCTCTGTTGTTCTTCTGTGTGACTGCAGAGCCGTGTTTCTCCTCCGGGTATTTGCACTTACAGGATTCTCTGCCTGCGCATCTCTTCTTCTGGAGATGCACTGTATTTCTCAGTGGTTTCCTTCAGGGATTTTCTCAAAGTCGTCTCACAAGAGAGGCTCTCCCTGACCTTCCAATTCAAAACAATAGCTCTCCCAAATGGTATTGTCCTGCCTTGCACACCCTGCTTTGGACTTTCCGAAGACATTTTTCATCATTTGGCATATGTTTTTAGTTGTTTGCCTGTTGACCCCTTACCCCTCACCTCCCCACCCCCAAATAGAACATAAATCTCCTGAGGGCAGTTACTTGGCCTCTTTGATAACAGAGTTTAAGCCCAAGGGTCTAGATGAGTGTTCAGTCCTATACAAGGGCTCATGTACCACCCTGGAGTAACCGAGTGGATGGATAAATTATCTTCAGATTAGATCAAATGTATTCTATACTTTATTGTGAGTCTAGTTGAGGTTGGTATCTCACTGAGACAAAATACTGGGATAAAATATTCTGAGGATTAGCTGGAACCATCCTGAATGCCAGCAGTAAATGAAAGGCACATTCAAAATGAGAACATTCGGAAAGAGTTTAGTACAGGGTTAGTTATGATGGAGTGCGCAGATATAAAAGAAGTGCAGGAATGGCGCACCCTGTCTTCAGCTGATAACGGCCAATTTGGGTCCCACTCATGAAGACTGAATAACTTTCAGAAGGGGCATTCAGGAAAGCAAATTTCAGATGGTGGGATCTGTGGAGCCTCCTGTCTGCAAATTGGAGGAACATCTATCCATGGAAACACCATTGGGAGACTTACTCAAACCGTGTTATCACGTCTCCTACAACAGCCTGTTGGTCCTTTCTTTCCATTGAGTTCCCTGGAAGCAAGACTAATTGCAGATATCAATAAGCATTTATTAGAAATAGAAACAAATACAGATGTGGATATATACATCTTAAGAAGTGGAGCTAGAAGTTGAGGTTGAGCTCAAAGTATAGTTAGGGACATGGTGGATAATACCAGGGGCAAAGCACCAGTATCTTCAAGGACAATACACAGGTGTGCTGTAAGTATAGATGGCCATGATCACAGCCCCATTTCTTTCCTTGTTTGCCATTAGTGCAAGGTATGATGGTTGAAGTTGTTGTCAGGGGCCATCAGGTCCGCTTGGACCCATCGCGAGTCTCCGCACAACTGAATGAAACATGGCTTGGTCCTGCAGCCTCCTCACACCGCTCCTACGCCTGTGTGCACTGATGCAGCCGCTGTGACCGTCCCTCTCATGGAGGCTCGTCCTCTTTTTCCCCACCCCTCCACGTTACCGAACACGGTGGCCTTCTCCAGGGACTGGTTGCTCCTGACAATTCATGTATGTCCTATATATGTAATGCTAATCTGGTCAACCTTCCCGCTAAGGAGCACTGTGGCCTGGCTTCTACCAACATAGATCTGTTTGTCCTTTAGCAGTTTGTGGGACTCTCCGTTTTCTCCTACGGCACCACAATCCGAATGCATCTACTCTTCTCTGGTCTTCCTGGCCAGAAAGACAGTCTAGGTAGTTTTCCAGAATCATTCCATGAAAATAATTATTTGGGAGGGTTGAATGGCGTGCTGCATCTAAAGCTGTTTAGAAACTTACACCAGCATCTAACTCACTTTTGGGTCAACTCCGAGTCATAGGGACCCCATAGAACAGGGTAGAACTGCCTCTGGGGTTTCAGAGACTGTAACTCTCTAGAGGAGTGGAAAAACCACAGCTTTCTCCTGAGGAGTGCCTTGTGATTTTGAACTGCCAACCTCGTGGTTATCAACCCAATGTGCAACCACTACGCCACCAGGGCTCCTTAACACCTAGCAAATGTTCAGTAAATAATGAGGCAGAACACACGTCTAGCTCCACACTGATTTCTGATTATTACCCTTGGAGGCTACATTCAGGAGAACAAATGCTTTAGGGTGAGGCTAACTCATGTGGGGCTGGGGCGGGGATGCAGTATTACTTTCCCCATCCTTAATTTTATGACTGCAATATCGCCACCTTTGCATACGTTTTAAAGATGCAGGAGAGGCAATTCCTTTTGAGAGTCAAGATCAACAAAGTTCAATGGTATTGCTTATTCTCATGTAGGCATTTCCATCCTCACATTAGAGTGGCGAGTCACCTCTACATTGCAGACTCAAAGCAAATGTTTCCAGTCTACTAAAGCAAGGGATGTAATGGAGCTGGATCCAATGGACATATCTGTCCACAGCATCTGAAGTCCTAGCTGGCAGAAACCCACCCACCCCCAAAACAAGCAAACAAACAACAAACTAACTCACTGCCTTCAAGTGGAACCCAATGGCTAGTGACCCTCGAGGACAGGGTGGAGCTGCCTCTGTGAGTTTCTGTGATGGTAACTCTTTATGGGAAGCCCTATCTTTTGGCCACAGAGCAGCTGGCTGGTGGTTTGGAACTGCCGTCCTTGTGGCTAGCAGCCCAACACATGACTATTATGTAACCAGGACTCAAATAGAAGCCGTCCCAGTGCGATGGGTAGTGGAAAGAGAGTGATGCTCCACATCTGTAGCACAAGCAAAAGCTGCACTGACTCAGGTTAATAACCAATGGTTGTAATTGTCATTGTGCCTTCAAACACACCAGGCAGGAGCACACACATACACAGTTCTGAACGCAGAGTGGCCTTGGAAATAGAAGTTTTCCACAATCCCATAAACTTCCTAGAATATAGGAAACATTTACATAAGCCAAGTTGGACTGAAAAGACTTCAGTCGCAACATGAATAAAATAGACACAAGAGGGGCTGCATTTTAGGAGGGGGGTTGCCAGAATGCTTACCTACCCTCAGTCCTAAAAGGGTAATATTCTTAAATTGCAAACACTTAAAATCACAGCCATGCTATTGTCAGTAACAAGACTGTTTTCAAAATGTCTGTATGGTGTTGGTGGTGGCTGGGGGTGTGGGGGCTAGTGGCGGGGAGAATAAATTTGCACTGAAGGAGACAGAAAAGCCAACAGTGAGAGAAATGAAGTGTGGAAAGGAAACTGTGGAAATGCAATTCATATTCAACACAGCCCCTTTCAAGTGTCTCTGTGCTTGACGTTGGTAACAGCGCTGAGGTCTGCTGCTTGCAAATTGGTCAGCATTGAAACACTGCACACATCTCCTTTCCTATGACACAAACTCTCCTTCATGTGTCCCAGGTGATGGCAGCTGCTATAACAGGCCAGCCCACAATCAGCCTTTTGAGAAACCTTCTCTTTCGACATTTTTATATTGCTTGCATTTTTTATTTCAGGAATAAACTGTGTGGCAAACAACCTATGCATTTGTCTCATTTTTTGCATCCTTTACATTGCTGGCTTGTTTTCATTCCATTTTATTCCTCATTGTGCTGATATGGACCTGATTGCTGAATGCCTATATCGAAAAATGGTCCCTCATTTCCCAAGCACTTTGATCTATACTCATCTGTTTTTGAATATAACAGGTAAGAAGTAAAGAGTTTTTGCATTCGAGGGATGTTAAAAATGAAAACACAGAAAATCCATTTTCGTGTCCAAGTTGGCGTAGCTGAGACCCCTCACTTTCATCCTGCCCGTTCCCACTCATCATGACCCAAGGGGGCAGAAGAGAACTACTTCAGAGGGTTTGGAAAGCTGTCACCTTACAGAGATTCACTGCTGCAGCATCTGCCTCACCTCGAGCGGCTGACCCACACATCTTTTAGTGAGCAGCTAATGCTTAAGCACTGTGCCACCGAGGTTCCTTGACTGAGAAAGGAAAGTCGAAAGACTCCGATCGCAGGAGCCAAAGATCTTGGGGTTTTCAATAGCATATTTATTTTCTCTTCTCTTTCTCCCCTGCCTACTCTTTTAGCTTCACTTTTTAGCATTTCTTTTATGTTAACATTAGACCACTTTCTTTTTTTAAAATCATTTTATTGGAGCTCATAAAATTCTTATCACAATTTGTACATACATCAATTGTGTACAGCACACTTGTACATTTGTTGCCCTCATCATTCTCAAAACATTTGCTTTCCGCTTGGGCTCTTGAAATCAGCTCCTCATTTTCCTTTTTTTTCCCTTCCTCCCTGCTCGCCCCTCCCTCATGAACCCTTGATAATTTATAAATTATTATTTTATCATATCTTACACTGCCTGATGTCTCCCATCACC
>NW_022111373.1:146610029-146616603 GCF_000313985.2 Echinops telfairi
GTTTCAGTAATTCCTCTTGGTTCAATGCCCTTGATCAAGCCCTACCATGCCTCTTACAACCTCCTCACCACCGATTTTGGATCACTTGTTCCCTTGTCCCTGGGTTAGTTAACATCCACTTCCTTTCCCTCACACCCCACTCTCCCATGCCCCGCCCCCCCCACGCCCCGCCAACCATGCCAACCATGGGTTTTTCTTCTCCATATTGTTTATCCAGCCTATCTTATCTAGATAGACCTGCAGAGATAATAATATGCACATAAAATGCAGATGGCCTCGACAGCACCAAACAAAGTGACGCATAAAAACAAAGCAATGATGGCAGCAAGAACAACAAACAAACAAAAAGCCAATGACATTCAAAATCTAAAAGAAAAAAAAAAAGCCTGTTAATAATTCAAGGTCTGTTTGTTGACCTTTAGGCGTGTTTTTCTGGTCTTACTCCCTGACCCCAAAGTCTACTTTTGATACTCCCTCGGGACTTCCTTGTTCTGCTCCCCCTGCTGTTCTATTGCACACCTGTAGTGTTTTGCCTCAGTGCGGTGGGGTCAGCTCAGTCACAGACCCCACACTGTCTCCAGTGCTGTCCCATGTAGGGCCATGGGTCGGTGCAGGATGTCACAACTTGTAGCGGGGCCAGCCATATGGTCCTCTCTGTGCATTGGCTGCTCTGAGTGGGGCTATTGTCCTCAAAGCTTGGTGGGCCAGGCTGTGCTCCCCTCCTCTCATCCCCCTTCCTTTGCTTCAGCTTCCTTCTGGGTGTGGTAGGTCAGTTCCTTTCCCTCACCAGATGATCTATTTTCATTGTCTGTGGCACTCCCTTCCATGGTGGGGGTCGGGCTGATTCTGGTTGGGGCCAGGCATGTGGTCCAGTCTTTTTGTGGACTCTTCAGTCCTTACATTGCCCTCCATGGTTTGGCGGGCCATTGTGGGGTCTGTATGCACATGCCAGTTCTGTGGGGACACAACCAATACTCTCCCCCTGGGTGGATTAGTGCCCTGTTCCCCCCATGTCATCAGACAGTTTCTACCCACCCCGATTCTCCCTCCTCCTTGACTCTTTCCCCTTCTTTATGTTGGACTCACATGTACCTCCCTGGGTGTGGTCTGCCCTCCCCCTGGCTCCCTATGCTTCTACATGTTTATTACAAGATAAGTGTCTATACTTCTATTCCTGCCGTGCTGATTGTACTTACCTCAGGGGACTCATGTGAAACCTGTCCTTTTCTGATTGGCGTACCTTGCTTAACATGATTCCTTCCAACTCTTTCCATGAAACAACGTGTTTCGTGTGACCGTCTGTGCTTTTCAGTGCTGCATAGTACTCCATTGTGTATATGTGCCAGAGTTTACTAATCCACTCGTGTATCAATGGAAACTTAGGCTGTTTCTGAGACCACTTTCTAAAAAGCTCATTAAAATGTCACAATACATTAGAGGGAAAAACACACATCAAACTCACTGTCAGGGAGTCAGTTCTGACTCATAGTGACCCTACAAGACAGGGTAGAACTGCCCCTGTGAATTTCCAAGACTGTACCTCCTTTACTGGAGCAGAATTGGATCCTCTGTCATTCAGAGCATTAGATGGTTTCAAACTGCGACCTAATAGTTAACAGACCAATAGTTAGTAACTCTTCTGCCCAGAGCTCCTTCAGAATATAAAGAGCCCTAATATTAACTCATGAGTTGTCTCTTATAAACAAAGCCCAATGCATCTTATGGTATGTGAACACTGATACCAAAACAAAACAAAGCAAAAACAAGCTTTTCATACTTCGAAGGCTTCCTAAGGAGGGACTCTGAAACCCTAGGCTAGAGAATTGGCAGCTGTGAAAGTTGCGGGATAGAAGCTCTCATGGTATGATGGGTTACACATTGGGCTGCTAACAGCAAGATCTGCAGCTCAAAACGCCCAGGCACCCTGACGGGGAAATGGGGCTTTCTACTCCTGTAAAGAGTCATAGGCTCAGAAACCCACAGGGTCAGGTCTGCTCTATGCTAGAGAGTCAGAATCACTCCATGCCAGTGGCAGTAAGAAGCTGGGGGAAGTGGGAAGTGGAAGGTAATGATCCTTCCAGAAGATGGAGTAGGGAGGCTAAAGGAAGGGATAGAGTACACAACTGGGGAGTAGATCAGCGCTTTAAAGTGTTGAATGTTGAGTTGATGATCTGAAATGTTAAACGCAAACTTACTGCTGTTGAGTGGACTCTGCTATCGTTCTCCTGGGGAGAAGCTCCTGGTTTTGAACTGCCAACCTTACTGCTAGCAGCCCCAAGTGAAACCACTATGCTACCACGACACCACTGAGATGTAAACCCACACCTAATTCACAATTAGAAAGATTGAAAAACAAATAATTATAAATAAATCCTAAACATTGTCTCAATGCATCTTTGACAAGATATTTTCCCACTGCTCAACGTTTCTAACTCAGCTTCTTTGAAGTGAGAATGGCAATGCACCTGCTCTGCCACATTGAAGATAGTTGGATAAATGGAAGTGAAGAAGCTTTCAGATGGAAGTCATTTCTTCACAAACACAGTCATTTGCTAACTGCTAAAGCAGTGTCCCAGAATCTGTCCCTGGGACCTTCAGTGACATGACCAAGGAGATTAAACATCTTCTCCACAGCACACCAGGCTGTGTGATCCAAGGACTGTAATTAGTAAAATCCAAACCATAAGAGGGAGCAGCACTATTAGAGCCTAAATTCTGAAGACCTGATTTGCAGAAGGCTATGGATGACAGTGGACACCAAAAATCCTTTGACAGGGTTAAGCTCCAATGAACTCCCTCTGGTTTCAGGGATATGCAAATAGCCTTGCTATCAGGCAGAGAGCTTTGTCGTCTATCATGGAAAATGTAGTTAAGTTAAAATGTAACATTTGGTCATTTTATCTCCCTTTTAACTCATTTAAAAGTAGTTTCATCTTTGATATTTTCTGATTTCTTCTCCGTTGAGGTTTCCCTATGTTTGTTTTGTCATTATTGTTCATTTCTGTTTGTTTGTTAGCATCCTGTTAGTATTTTGCATGATTTCCTGTATATGAATTCCAGAATAGGCAAACCCATAGAGACAGTAACTAGATTAATAATTACCTAGGGGCATGGCAGGAAAGATTGAGAGAAAAACACAGCTAGAACAATGAGGATGAAAAGAATATGTCCTGAAATTGATTGTGGTGATGATCATACAACAATTCTTATTGTGATGGAATGATTGTTTTTTATGACATATAAATTATATACCAATAAAAGTATTAAAAATAAAATAAAATACAACCATTGGTCTCTTTAAATCTGGGTCAAAAAAGAATGATGAAAATAAAAAATAGATTAGTCCATCTGAATCTCAACCATCACAACCCTGAGGCCAGGAGACATAGATGGTGCCCTGCTGCTGCTACTTACCACTCTGATGGGTATCACAATAAAAGGTCCTGGATAGTGTAGGAGGGGGGAAATATGAAAATAAAAACTCAAAATCATAAAGTAGACCAGCTTAATGACTCTGATGGAGGCTCATGGGACCCTGAAAAGATGACCCTTAAACACCCCCAGGTCTTGAATTGATCAACTTTCAGTAGAACAGTAGTCAGGTCTATGAATAACAGCTGGAGGTGCACACCCTTTAGATCAATCAACCATCTGAGAGAAAGAGGGGTGCAAAGCTCAGAGGGAAACAAAGGGCAGGAAAGAAGGAGAAATGGACACAGGAAACACCAAGGAGGAAGAGGGGCAAATGGTATTACAATTAGGAGATTATGATTAATAATTCAAACACAATGTGTATGAATTGTTGAATAGAAAATCTATTTGCTTTGTAATCTTTCATTCAAATTGCAATAAGAAGCTACAAAAGGACAAGAAATAGCTAAGATAATCGCACCGTTCGTTACATTTTATCCTTTAATTACATGACTGTGTTGTTTTTTTCCGAGTTTGTTTCCATTAAGAGTGGAATCTGTTTTCTAATTATATCAATCATGATTAAAGAACTGTTGGCTAAATATTAAATCACATTAATGGAACCTTTTCAAAGAACCTGTTCAAACAGGGCCATTTCACCTAACATCTACAGATTGCATTAGCGATATTGGTTATACAGCTAAATACGTACTCACTTGTATGTAGCAATCATTAAAATACAATCTTCAAATTACACAGTCGCTTAAAAAATCAAAAGGGATGCAGTTCTCCACATTATAAAGAATGAAGCTGATTTAGTAGATAATTATTACATAGTCTCTTCCTAGCTTGTCAATCCCAACTCACAGCGTTGCCGTCGGACTGAGGAGAAGCACCAGGTCGTCTTTTCCAGGTTGCGAGAATTCACTGAGCAGACTGCCACAGGGAGTGACTGATGGGTTTGCATCGACAACCTGTGGGTCAGCAGTTGAGCCGTAACCCCCACACCCCCAGAGCTCCCTGATGATTGAATATACAAAATAAAAGGCGACGGAGGGGTGCCTGTTCATAATTAGGGTTTTGTTTCCCATCCCTGGGCCGAAGTGTTGGAGGCCCGTGACAGTAATGAGTGATGTACAATGTATCCTCAGGTATTTATCTACACTGAGTTGCAGAAATCAATCCGAGAAAGAAGACAAAGTTCAGCTTCACTTGAACAGAGAATGACTCTAGACGATTCAAAAAATGCATGAGATAGAAAAAAACACCCTTCTGAGGCCACATGAACATTCTACAATGCTCTGAAACATTTCCTTTGCTTACATACAAAGTTGTAGTTTGTGTTTCAACCTACAGTTTCCAACGGCACTGCCATGTTTCAATATAAAAATACCGGTTTGAACTGACTGTTTGCCACCAGCCACTGCTGGCTTGCACTCCCAGGTTATTCTCAAAAGTGCTAGTGTTGGAATGTGCCCACATGCCCTTCAAGCCATCCAAGAAGGCACAAGGGGATATTCTCCCTGCTTGGGGCACAAACCAATGCAGAAACCACTTTTCCTTCTTCCTCTCCTTCCGGGAGGGGACCTGCAAAGATGTGAATCCACCTGCTGTGTATTCAATACGCAGAATCTTTGTAGCCTTCTGGAGAATGTGTGCTGAGAGGGAAGATTACCTGGAAGTACAAATGCTGTTGCCTTGAAGGAAGCACATGGTTCCTTGTGTTCCCTCCCAAGAAATGTTGCCATTGTTTTTCTTAACACAACAGGCTCCAGCCAAGTCAGTAGGACTGTATTTCTGAACAAGGTGTGCTTGTTCTAGCAAGGATATACCAATAATTCAAGGTAATCAGCAGAGTACATTACAGGGGAAAATCTGAACCAACAAGCTGTACAAACAGAATAGCAATCAGAAGATTTAATGCATTTCTGATGTACATTTAAGACACAGACACTGGGCCACAGATGTACATGTGTTGGCTCTATATTGCCGAGACATGGCCTGCAAGAACCTATTATAGCATATCATCATCCACCACTGGTGGGGCTGGGAAAGGAAAACCTCCATCACACATTACTCCTGTGGATGTATTAGAGAAACAAATTGTACTCGGAATTGAAAAGTCACAGGCTTATTCTGTCTTAATAAATTTCTGCCAAAAGGCTAAGTGTAAGACTAGAAGTACTTCCCACATGTTGTTACTATATTATCATCTCTGACATCTCCAGGGCTGTTGTAGGGATCGTCCGTTAGCAGAGCAGGGTTCTCACAAGAAATTCCTTTTTTATTTGTCCTTTCCTATTTCCCCCCAACCTGCCCTTATGTCATGCAACCCCACGGAGTGGCCTATACTTGATAGAGGAGCCTCCCTTTTGATAAAAGACAAGGATTATTTTCGGTAAAATCATTGTCGCTGGGCTATTATGTACAGACAGGTAGAGATACGAACCTATAACCTCAGGTTTTCCCCCACTTGTTGCATGATCTGTTGTAACTGCTTGCTGCCAGGTTGCCGTCAAGTCGATTTCTACTCAGAGCCACCCTGTGTTCCACAGAATGAATCGCCCTTTGGCCCCATGCCAGCCTCACCTTGATTCTTGTCTGTGCCCATTGTTGCAGCCACTGTGTCCATCCGTCTCCTCCAGGGTCTTCCTGCTTTTCAATGCCCCTCTACTTTACCAAGCATGAGCTTCTTTTCCAGGTACTAGTCTTTCCAGATCATATGCAGAAAATCTTTTGGACATACTTTGGAAGTGGTTAAAAGTAAAAGAGTAAACTCTGATCTCTTGAGGTAAAGATTCTACTACACCCAGTGGGATGTTCAGCAAATGCATGCCAAGAAAGACTAACAACTGGTGATATGATCGAATGCACTGATAGGACTTTAAAGCATCCTAATAGTATGAACCTAATTTCCATTATGTCAGCCAAGACGCCCTGGTGGTGGTTGTGATTTATCAACAAGTGGGCTCTGACAACAACCTTGTGTCTCATGGAGCTAAGTCAGCACTCTAGTCCTGGGCCAACTCCATAATGGCTAGAAGGTTTGAAGCCATGTTGAGACTCCTGTGTCACCCTGTTCCCTGGATGGTGCCCCACATGGTCCCTCACCGCCTATTTGACCAAAGATGGTCTTCTGTTCCAGAGATTGGTCTTTTATCAT
>NW_022111373.1:146616763-146633322 GCF_000313985.2 Echinops telfairi
TTTTTCCCTAACTGAGTCTACAGGATATTTGACACCCATCACTGGCACCACGGTTCACATATGCCAATTCTTCTTTCATTTCCTTTGTTTACATCATGCACATTTAGGTTCCTGAAAACATCATCACTCAGGTTAGGTGCACCGTAGTGGCAAAGAGCAAGATATGTAATATCAATTTTATTAGGTTAAATTTTTGAGTAAATGGTTCTTTTAAAGTTTTAAAAATTATTATGCTATTAAGCCAGTACCTTGCTTTTTGATTTGGATGCCTCAACATGATACATTTTTAGATTTGGCCTCAATCCTAAATCCAAATGTCTTGCTGAGGACATAGCACAGAGCAATAAGTATCTTTCTATCTTCAGTTTCCTATCTTGCTAGAAAACCCTGAACCCACTGCCATGGGTTCTCACCGAGAGCAAACCCTCTGCAGGCTTTCGGAGGCTGGACGCTTGACCGGAGGAGACAGCCTCAGCTTTCTCTTGTCGGGTGGATGCGGGGTCTGAACCGCTGATCTGGCAGTCCAACAATTAATCAACAATCTCCATATCTACTTTGTAGTAACCATCTAGCCCATGTGCTCCTTTGACTACTACCATCTTTCCCCGAAAATAAGACACTGTCTTATATTTATTTTTCCTCAAGAAGACGCACGATGCTTATTTTCAGGGGAAGTCTTATTTTTATTAAGTATGGTACCGCAATCTACATTGATTCAAAGATAGCTGAGTTTCGGCTTGTGGAACATGGACCCGCAGTGCCGAGTCAAACGGCATCCCCAGTTTTCCTTCTTCCCCCTGAGAACACAGCACCTAAAGCAGAGCATCCTCCTCCTCACTGCTCCGAGGAGACTTTGACTCTCGCAGTCCATGTCTCCCTCTCTGTCTCAGCTTGCAGCACGCACAGAATGACCCGGACCTGACAGGGGGGCCGACCTCGTGGATGGGGCTGCCCGCACCTCTCCGGTGCCTTCCGAGACAGCAGCTGCCACGATGCGCAGAGAAGGGCCGCCCGTCTCATGACCGCTCCGCGCCCCTGCGCTGCAGAGCCACTCCTATCACTGGGTCTTATTTTCAGGGAATGGCTTATATTGCGCAAATGCTTAGAAATCCTGCTGCAGCTTATTTTATGGGTATGTCTTATTTTCGGGGAAACACAGTAGTACCTTCACTCTTTGGGTCACCCAGGGAACCTACTGTTTTGTAGTACGTATTAAAAAGAGGTTATAAAAAAAGGAAAAGCAAAAAGGGTAATTTGTGTTCGTCAACATGACACTGAAACAGGATTTAATACATGAGCATCTTGTTTCTTAGAATCGTTTTACGCTTGATTATTAGCCACAATAAATCCTTATTGAGTTAGGCACTGAGCACTGATGGCAAGGCCTTTGGCTCAAACCTTTACATCAGTCTACAGAAAAAGATGAGCCTGTCTGCTCCCTTGAATATAGTTACAAGTCTCGCAAACCACAGGGCGGTTCTGCGCTGCGCCTCACGTTCACTCTGGATCTGAATAGACTCAGGGAAGGGGCGTTCAGTTTTTTCTGGGAAACTTCCTCTTTGATAATAAAAAGTGTTAGGAGCAATGATCCCGTGATGATGCAGGACACCGGACATGATGGTGGTAGAGATAAATATTCTCTTGAACTTCAAAATTTAATCCATTCATTACATCCAGCATGCACATAAAGCATTGTGTAACTTACTATTATGTAAAAAGAAACTCTTAAATTGCATGGGGAAATGTAAAACATATTACATATTTTGGGGAGATAACAGCAATGATCAATGAAGGGGTGAAAAAATATTTGTTAATGACTAAAACACTCCCATATGGAGACAGCATGAGAAATATGGTAGTTATGATGGCACACATGTAAAATTATCAGTAAAGTGAAGAAGAAACTTTATTTAGGCTTAATATTCAGGAGCAGCTGTCTGGACCATTGAGAGAAAAAACCTAGAGTGTCTAGGATTAAATAACTTCATCTTATAGCAAAGGAACCATGAAGGCAGGAGGTGACCTATCCATGAGGCGATCGTCTGGTCCACTACAGTCCCGTGAGAAGGAAGCCAGTTCTTTTCAAAGCGTTTGCCAGATGGTGTCCTTTCTAACATCAGGGCTAAGAATTATCTCTTTTTTCCCCTCCTGAACAAAAGTGGGGCTTGGGTTCATCTTTTATTTTAGAGACACACTAAAAATAAGGTCACTTTGCCTCCAAACGCTCTCCTTTGTAGAGGATTTGTTCCTTAGGGATGATTTGGGCTGCAGGGAAGCCAGGCATCTGCCTTGGCTCTGGCAGCCTCCTCAATGTCTTCAGAGTTTACAGCTCCACTACGATGGTACGGTTTTCACAAGGGTTGTATTGAATTAGTCTAGGCTAATGTGCACAATCCTCTTCAAGGTCTTAAAAGTAGTCAATATCAAACAGAGAAGGTTTTCCAAGTTGGTAAATCATATTGTCGTGCTAAGTGTGTAAGGAGGAAAATAAATGAGATCTTCCTGTTATTTCAATGTGTGTGATGATTCATTAACTCAGATTGATTTAGATGTAGATAAATACAAATTTAAAGAACGGCTAATGATCCTTCTCATTATGGTAGTGTTCATGATAAACACAACCTTATTTCCACTCCAGGAAAGAAAGAGTGCTACACTTAATTATCCCTCACTCCTTTGTCTCTTATTAAATGAACTCAACACAATAGCAATTAGGAATTAATTGAAACCACTGTAAGCTAAAGTTGATCTCCCAAGATACGGGAAGTTTATAACAGACTCGGAGTGACTTGTGTTTCTTTTCTTTTTCTCTCTGAAATACATTTCAGAATTCATCTTCCAGGCACAGTTACCTTTCAGTGGTGTCCATGGGAAGGGCATGCCATCCCCTGATAGAAAACCGTACTAGCCAATTCAGATAGGCTTGTATGAGTAGACCTTCCCAGAATAATGAACGTGAGATGGGACCACAAAGACCTAAGGCAATTCAAATGTGGTGTTTGCACTTTAAGAAGCTAGACATTGAATTTTGAACACGAGAGACATGAGGAAGAATTTCTTAGCTTGGCTGTTCTTTGTAAATCCATGGGAAGATTAAGATCAGCAGGTAATAGACGCTGTTATCAGAGACCTAGTGTCAGTTCCCACCCATAGCAACTCTGTGCACAGCACAAAGAAGCCTGCAAGGTTGTGTGCCATCCTCCCGAGACTTCCCGCTCAGTCCAATTCCTGGAGGCCTCCTCAGTGCTTCTCCACTTGACCAAGAAGGATGTGTTTCCCCATGAACTGGCCTCTCCTGACAATAATCCCAAGTATTCATGATGAAGTCACGCCACCCCTGCCTCTAAGCCCTCTGGCCATACTTCTTCTGAGACAGAATTATTTAGTCTTTCAGCAGCCCATGGCACTTTCGGTATCCTTACATTTCAATATCTCTTTCGGTATTCTTACATAGCAGCTTACATGTCTCGGTTGCCAACTATACCTTTAGAGTGATCCTTTAAGTAGTTCATTTAAGTCACAGTGGTATGCTAATTTCCGTCTGCAGTTCGCATCTGATGGCCATTCTGAGGGAGAATGATGAGGCTCTCTGCTCCCATAAATACTGACGTGTTTGGGAGCCCTTTAGAGGGCACTATCAGTCAGAATTAACTTGATGGCAGTAGGGTTGATTCCTGGGGATGTTTGGTTATAGTATCACTGTACTCATCTTTCACATAAAGATTTTTCTTAGTATCCCTCAGTTAAAAAGTGGGTAGATCAGTCAGACTAGACTAGGGTGTGCTTCAACAACAACAAAAACTGATGCTCTTTTCCAAGCTTTGACTCTGGAATTCAAGCTCTGATATTTTGAAGCCTTTGCTTCAAGCCTACATGACTGGTGTGTGTGTGTATATATATAAATTAGTATGTGGATAAACTATACATCTATTAAATTGTCATGACCTGGGAATGTCACATCACTGTCACTCATGGACCAGAATTAGCTATGTGATACCTTTTGGATGGCTGTAGTGTGAGCTGCCATCAAGGTGACCCCTGCGTCATAGCTACCCCATGCAGGGTTCGACAGGAAATTGTAATCCACAGGTTTTCACTGGATGGTTTCCAGAAGTAATCCCTGGGACTTCTTCCCTAGTCTGTCTTGGTCAGAAAGCTCTGCTGAGATCTATTCTGCATCTTAGCAACACACAGATGGCCACTGACAGATGGAGATCCATTGGACAGCAATGGAACCTGGGTTTGTAACATGGAAGCTGAGAATTGTACCACTGAATCTCCGCTGTCTTGATACAGATGCTTTGTTTTTTGTTGTTAGGAGCCATTGCGTTTTGAGTTGATTCCTGCTCTTAATGCCCCTGTGCTCAACAGATGGAAACACTGTCTGGTCCTGCACCATCCTCCCAATTGCTCCTACGCCTGAGCCCATGGATGCTTAGATGCTCTGGGGATCAGCAATGATAAACAATACAGGAACAGGTGGTCCACATGTTACGGTAATGGGATGTGGGATAGTGTGCTAATGATGGTAACTCTTTGGGGGAGGTGAATCTATGTTGGCCTCCTAGATGCCCTGCTCTGCCCAAGAAACATTATGATTTGGGTCCCTCCACTGGCAGAAACGCATAGTGCCCTTTGAGAGGCTCCAGAGGCCTGGCCGCTGCTTTCTCAGCTCAGAGAAAGGCTGCTGAGGGTAAAAGGTGACTGTTTACTGCCACAAAGAATAGGATAAATAGCCAAAGGGGTGTGTGTGTTGGCAGTAATGTGGAAACATTCCGAGAATAGTGGTTCTACCTGCCACAGCAATGTTTTTCCACCCATGAATGGATGGAGCCATTGAAGGGTTTCTAACAGGAAGCAAACTCCTGGGAAAGCTATTAACACTTTCTCATTTGCAATTCATGTGACACTGTACTTGCCTTAAGGAATATCATCCACATAGCCCTGTTTGGTTTAAAATGTAACTCCCAGACTGAGTAGGCTTAGCGTTTAGATCTCAGCTGGGTTTCTCTTGAATTTATTAACTGACAAATTGAAACACACTTAAAGTAGTTTACTATCTTTCAGTAACAACTCTTTAGCTTCTCCATTTCCATAAGCAGCATGTCTCCCCACTGTGACCCCTGGCTTGTTGTCTCCTTCTCTCTGGCTCCCCCTGTGCCCACCCCCACCTCACCCCCACCACTCAAAATAGCATCTGCTTACCAAGTCCCAGGGATCATTTCTTCCATGACAGTGCAGAGCTATAAACCGGGCTTCCTCTCCGTGTCCACACCTAAACTGTTTGTCTTAACTACATAGTATACCTCCCTTCCCAGCACTGTCCTAAGAACTTGCAGCAGCCAGTGGCTTGTTTTGAGGGTTCAGTGTGATCCAAGGTGAGCAAACGGAAACTTTTGCACAAAGGGGGAGCAGAGAGCTCCCCAAAAAACCAGGAGATGTTTATAGGAACTGAAGGCATTTTGAAAGTTATATTCTGTGGTTGTTTGTTAGGTGCCATCGAGTAAGTTCCACCCCACAGCGCCCCCATGAGCTACACAACGATCTCCTCTGCACAGCAGAAGAAGCACTGCCCGATCCTGTGCCACCGCACCACTGCCGAACGTGTGGGAACCCATCTCTCTGAGGACTTTACTTTCTCTTTTTTTGCTGCCCTCTATTTTACATGATGCCCTTCTCCAGGGACTTGTTTCTCCTGAAAACATGTCCAAAGTATGTCAGAAGGAAGTCTGTTCATCCTTGCCTCTAGGGAGCACTCTGGTTGTATTTCTTCCAAGATAGACCAGGTTCTCCTTTGAGCAGTACACAGTACTTTCAATATTCTTCTCTAGCACCACAACCCCAATGCCTTCATTCTCCCTGAGTAGTGTAAATTCATCATGTGATTCAATGGAACGCTGAAATAACATGAAAGAATTACTTAGGTTTTGGTTTGTTGTGGATTGCTAAGTACTTTGCTTTCTCTAACTATACCTGTAAATTTTTATTTGCCAGTGTTCTTGAAAAATTCTCTGCCCTCAGAGTGATGCTCAAACCTTTCACTGAGTCTCAGGGATTATTTGACTCATGCTTGTTAAGTTTTTGGAATTATCTTCTCTATTTCCTAAGATCAAAGGTAGATGTTGATGTAGAGGTTTTGAACTGACTGCCTGCAATGATTGTCTCTCAGCAGTCCTGTGTGGTCCATCTATCCACCCTTTCATTTCCAACATAAAGCAGTATTAGACTCATCACTAACAACAGAAGGCTATAGAAGGTGGAAGACACCATCACACAACCGGAGATCTGTCAACACACAGCTAGATACATTCCAACATCAAGCAGACATACACCATCAGACAATGATACACATCTCAGTGAATAACTACATACCTCCCAACCCACAATCAGAGAGGGGCACCAACTTACAAGCAAACAAACCAATACATAGGAACACACCACCAAAGGAACCCCCACACCCACTAGTCAATGAAAAAATAGCCGCCCATATGAAAACAAATATTACCCACCATGACATAACACCCATGACTTAAATCAGCACTAAGATATTAACACACTGGGATAAAAAGGGCTTTCCTAGTCTACAACAGACATAAAGGGGGGCATATTTTATGGCCACTGCCTGGTCACAGGCTAGTTGACTATACAAGCTGTCAACATAATAACAGGATTAGAGGCAAGAAAGGTAAATTGATTGTTAAGTACACTGATAAGCTTCTTTAGCACAATTCTCAGAACTCACAGCCCTTCTGCCTACAAATGTAGAAGTTGAGAGTCATATGATTACAACGTGAACCTGCAAACCCCATTGTGTGGCTGGGTCTGTGTATTTTACTGTAGGTCAGGGCAGTTAATCACCAGAAAGCCTCCAGGGCAGCCACATAGAGGCTTATTTATGGGCAAATCAAGAAACCGGAATACTGAACCGTGCCTGATTAGCTGCACTAATATGCTACTTGTGGCTAATTTCTGAGCTCCTGAACCCACAGGTGTTTGTTCTTGCCCATAAATCACACTGTCCACCTCCTCTTTGCACTTTTGGTCCTACCATGCATATAGATAGCCTGTTTAAATGACAGGCAGGAAATAATTGATGGTGTCCTAAATCACTCCAGTGCTTACTCAACTGGCTCTCCTCCCAAACATGTCCCAGAAGGTTCCCACTGCCCAGCTTGTTTCAGATGTTATTGTAACCCCCATCTCTGGTGCCATTGCATGCAACCGTCCAAAGGTACAGAGTGTACACTTTCCCATTTGTATTTGTTTGGCTTGTAGAGCTCACCCTTTGCATAAGATCGAACCATTAACATTTCCACCACAGCAGGCAGTGTGGTGAAGCAGAACAGACTCCCAAGGACTTACATGGTGAAAGGAAACGCTCTCTGGGAAGTTAGCAAGCGGGGCCCTCCACTTACCTTTAATTTATTTTTAAAATTAAAGGTGTTAATTAAATGGGTCACAAACCAAGCAATCCAAACACTAAATATTATGGGCAGGAAATGCTGGGTTTGCAGATAAGTTGATTCCCTAGCCTAGTCCCTCATTTTTAATCAAGCGATTGTTCAATATGAAAGCCAGTGGCTATGAAAACACATTATTTCACATATATTTACAACGTAAGTATACTTGAAGCCATTTGGAACCATGTAAATATAAAATTATATATATATATGCAGTTGGAACCCAGGGAGCTGGTAGGAGATCAATTTTACTCTGTCAAACTCTGGCCAATTGAACAACTTGGAAGAGTGTCACTGATGGGCACTGAATGAAAGTGTGTCAATTAAAAAGTGGTTTCTGCATCTTGAAATTAGCCTAAAGGACAGAATGAAGCTTTAACTTCACTCAGAGCAATCCCCTTGGTTGAGCTTTCTCTCAGCCAGCATGAACCCCACCCCCCTTTTAATATCATCTTTGCTCTTTGTAACGTACACGCATTTGCTTTCCACCCTTTGTTCTTACGTTCTGTTTCCCCTTGCGCCCTGAATCACTGGTGTCCCGTCCACCAAATAAACAGCATTGCCATCAGCCTCCACTGTTCGGTCTCTCACTCCTCCATCATGCTCCGCAGGCTCCCTGCCAGTGCTGCTGACAGAATCTCTCACAGGTGGCTGCGGTTTGGTTCAAGCGATTCCATCTCCCTGGATGGCTCGCTTTCCTACCCATCCCCCTATCATGGTGGCATCTTCCCTTGGCATCTACTCATCTTTACTGATCATGTTCAGAAGTTACCTTTGCCATGAAAATGCAACCCACATGCCCCAAATTGATAGGCTTTCTACTGAAGCAAATGTATAACACGTTGTGGGAATGTAGACAAGTAAAAGCATAACAGAAAACAAAATGAAACAAAATTGAAAAACCCACGAAGGCAATGAGGAGAGGAGAGATTGTGTGTGATCACCCAATGAAAGCATGGTGCAAACCCTGCACCTTCAGAATTCTCAGACTCAGTAAGGAGGTGAAGGATACGTCTTATTGGATGCCCAGATAGACATTAGCGTCTAGGTAGAAGGTGAGCATTAAAAATAATAAAGGAAAGACAGAATCTTTTAAAGGGTTGATTGGAATGAGGGAGTAGGGGAGATGTGGGATTGTGGTTTGGATCAAAGGGGGAGTTTTCAGAATATTTAGGGCACTTTCAAATGCCCCCTAATGGCAATGGCAGTGGGGGTAAAGAACAGTGGTATTGAAAAGGGACACTGAGAATATCCAGGAATACATCATAGCAAGCCCTCAGCTGAGGTCAAGGGGGTAACTGAGTGACTCAAAACCACGCTCACTCCCGTTGGGTCAATCAGTTTAGAACCTCAAGGATTTCCATTGGGTCAGCCACTTCAGAACCTCAAGGAAATCGTACAACTGTCCTTTGCGGTTTCTGAGACTGTAACTCTTAATGGAAGGGGAACATTTTGTCCTTCTCCTACGGAGCACCTAATGGTTTCAAACAGCTGACTTTATGGTTAGCAGCCCAATATGTAGCCCCTACATCATCGCCCATGAAGTTGGGAAGGCAGGATCTTGATGCACATTTATTTATTTATTAATGGGGGTGGGGAGGGGTGCTGACGGAAAATTCATACTATACCTGTACATTTTTATTTGCCAGTGGGAAAATTCACTATTTTTTCTCCGTGGGAGAAAGAGGGGAAACAATTGTTTGTTTCTTTTGAAATTCGCTGTTTCTTTTACTAAAATAATAAAACATCAATTTACTATTTTGGGTAGCCTTGGACTTACTACCTTGTGACTTTGTTTGCTTGCTTGTTTGATTTTCTCTTGTTTGTGTCAGAAGATATTTTCTAAGCCCGCTCCCTCCAGACTAACTCCAATACTTATCAGTAAGTAAAAGCTGTCTGCCATGACAGCCTTACCACATTATCAACTTTCAACAACAGGGTTTACAATCAAATGATGGTCATATCAACGTGTGTTGTTAAAATCAAGTCACCTTAATAACATAGGTGTACCTGGCCCATGTCATGGTCTATACAACTACCTCAAACACACGCAGACGCTGGACAGGGGCAAGGAAGATAGAAGAAGAATTGACATATTGAAATGGTGGCATGGGCAAGGAATTTTGAATATAGGATGGTTTGCTAAAAGAACAACTCTTTCTTGGAAGAAGTACAGCCAGAAGACTCCTGAGAAGTGAGACCTGTGAGACGTCACCCAGCTTATCTTTGACAAAGGCATTAGGAAAGCCAATCACGGGAGAAGAAAATCAAGTTTGGCAAAGTAGAGGGTGAGTGAAAATGAGCGAGAGCTTCCAGGCCATGGATTGGCGAGGCTGCTCCAGTATAGGTTCAAACATAACAAAGACAGCGAGGGTGACAAGATCAGTTACGTTTCGTTGAGTGGAACATCAGGTTGCCATAATGCAGTCATCTGGGCTTGGGCCTTTCCCTAGCAGTTGGCACTGGACACAGCTCATCTTGAACCATGGACATGAAAGACAGAAGGCGAAACTGGAAGCAAGAAGTCAAAGCACGAAGGCGTGGGAGCCATCACCCTGAAAATAGACATCAGGTTGCACAGATGACCTAGCTGAAATGCTAGCATCGTCAGAGTCCTGAGACGAGCCTTCCCCAGGGATGGTCACAAAGCGGGACAGAGGGAACAAGGAGAGGGAGTGACCCAACCACACGGATCAGAACAGGAGTCTGCGACCCCTGAAACTGTAGGTGTCATGTGGTTGATACAAGGCATAGATCACCCAGATATCCTGCCTTAGGGGCTGGGTGAGGATGTTTATATGTTTCCATTACATTGACTTTAGATTTCTTTAGGCAAATAACTATGAAACAGTCATCTGACAATTCCACCAAGAAAAATGTGAGAGGTAACTCAGGGATGGCACACACAAGAGTAATTGTTCTGCCTCTTCCCAAGTAGGAAGCACAGACAATGCGTGGCTGGCGGAAAGTACGTTATAGGCAGGCCCGGTGGTTTCCTTGCAGGAATTAAAAGGGCAGCCGCTAAATCTGTCAGAAGGCACTTTCAAGATGTAGCACCAAAGAATTATATCACAAAGGTCACTCAGAGAAATACGAGTGTCACAAAGTTAAGTACATCCAGGGAAGATCAGATAATAGGAAATCGCTTTTTTTTCCTGAAAGCTAAAATGATAGATTGCAAAAATGGTAAAATGAAGCACATAGCAGATATAAAGGGAAATCAGGACGAAAGGGGAGGGAATAAAATAGAAGGGTAATACAATAGAAGGGAAGCTGTAGAAATCATAAAAGAAATGCTTGGAAACAACAGTGAAACTTATTGAATAAAGTAAAATTTATTCAGAACATTCAGATGCCAAGGTTCAGAAAAATAACCCATGGAGTGGCATTCCGGGTGATTGCAAGATGCTGTGAAGAATACATTTTTTAAAATTGTCATATGTTGCCATAGAATGCCATATGAATAATTTAATAGGAATGTGAGATTTATGAAAACTGTATTATCAGTGAAATGTTAATGCCAGCCCCAAGAATTTGTTTTGGTAGGTGATGGGGTGGTTCTAAACGGCATCGTGTTCATAAGTGCAGGCTCAGCCAAAGACAGAGCAGACTCCTTTCCAAAGAGTAGATTCGAACATAAAAGGCAGCCTGTAATTTAGTGTCTTCAGTCCTTAGAATCCCTCTTCTTGCTAAGGGAATCAATGTACCACCTTCACCCAATGAGCCAGGCCCTGGATTCCCTGTGCCACTTAAGCGATGTTCTCTTGATCATCAACCCAGTAGGACACTTCGGTCACCCCACGAAACCCTCCGTGGATCACAATTCCTTGGTGAAGAAAACTGAAAAACCACAAGGACAACAATTCAGCACCCACTCTCAGCAACTGCTGATATGTCCATGAGCGACACAGGTGCACAGTCCAGTCCTGGAGACTGGCTGGAGGTGGTCCTCGGTAATGTTCAAGATTGCTGACCAGTTGGTGAGGTAGCACAATGGGTCACATTTGCTTCCTGCGCATTAGACACCCATGCCCTGCTACTCTGACTCCATGTTTGCTTATGAACAAGGCTGGAGAATGCATGCCAAAGCAAGATTCACCAGAAGAGATGGGATTCAGTACAACTTATGGAGACCCTACTTGTGTTGGCGTAGCCTGGTGCTCCAGGAGACTCTCAATGGCTGTGAACTTCTCCAGTAGCAATCCAGCCTTTTATTCACAGACACCACTCGGTTGGGTTTCGAACACCAAATTTTGTTTTCTAACTGAAGCTTAATTCTTGCATGTGAGCCAGGGACCAGAGTCAATACCAAGGTGAACATTCATCACCTAGCCTGGAGTGCAGCTCAAAAGCTTTATCGAACAGAACAAAGAGAAGTTTGAAATTGCATGTTTGATTTCTGCATCAATAATCTCCACAACACTTGGGAAATTGTGATTGGTACTTTATATTCCATTACATAATGTAAAAGTCCTGTTTAAGGAGAACCCTAGTCACTGGGGCCTGAATACATCTATGGGGACAGGAGGCTCTTCCATTCTATCTTTTGCAACCCTTGGCCCCAAGGTAACCTGTGCTTGGTTCACTGATAGAAAGATAATTCAATTTGTGCAACATTATGAATGCACTCATTGAAATTCATGGAACGGTGAAAACTCATGCACTGTACTGCTAAAGAACCGAAATGCACTGAAAACAATCGCTTATAATATTAAATGGCTAGATGTGATTCTATTGCTGGCTATAGTGATTCTAAAGATAAAAGCTGTTCTTGCTCTGTATATATACAGATATATCCATCCATCCATACACAGAAAGAGAGAGACATACAAATATATATACATCGTATATACTTGAGTATTAGCTGACCAGAATATCAGCCAAGGCACCTAACTTTACCACAAAAACCGCATTAAAAATGTGTTGAAAAACTCGGGTTATACTCAAGTACATAGGCTATCTCCTTGGTGGCATAGTGGCTACACATTGGGCTGCTAACCACAAAGTTAAGAGTTCAAAGTCACCAGGTTCTCTGCAGGGGAAAGCTAAGGGTTCCTACTCCGGTAAATTGTTACAGACCCATGAAACCATGAAGGCAGGTCTATCCTGTCCTATAAGGTTTCGGTGAGTCAGAATTGACTACATGGCAGTCAGCTTGTGTGTGCGCGCACGCACACACACACACACATTGTCATCCAGTTGATTCTAACAGATGGTGACCTTTATCGGGTTTCCTAGGCTGCACATGTTTACAGAATCCGATAATTCCACCTTTCCCCTGCATAGCAGCTAGAGGGATTGACCTGCCTTGAGTCACAATATTGAAAAATTCTATGGGAAAAACATTGAACAATGCAGGAAGCATAAAAAAAAGATAGAAAGCATGTGTAAGTAAAAAATCTCACCATACCAAACAGAACTAGTTGGCATTCAATGATTTCTGATCCAGTCAACTTCCAGAGTCTTGTTTTTGGCTAATGCCTTCAGCACAGGTTGGACTTCTTCCTTTAGCACCATTGGCTCTTGCTCAGACGCTATCTCCTGAAATGGGGGGATGTCAACTAGTTCTATTTGGTACCATGACTCTGTGTACTGGTTTCTTCCTTGCAAGCTCCACCAAAGGCATTAGCCAAAGACAGGACTCCAGAAATTGACAGGATCTGAATCGAAATGTGTCGACAAGTTGATGAAGCACTAGAAGACCTCACTCACCTCTGCCAAGGAATTTGAAAGACAGATGCCCGGGAGATTTCTGTATTTGCATAACTTTTAGAACAGTATCATTAATATAACACAAAAGATCCCCCAGCAACAGTTGCAGCAGTACCCTGACAGGAAGCCTACCAGAGGTTCAGGCCAGGTTGAAAAGATGACGTTGAACAAGAGATATCATTGCTGAAGTTGGATGGATCTTGGCTCAAAGCAGAGAATACCAGACATATGTGTACTTGTGTTTCATTGACTATACAAAAGCATTTGACTGTGTGGACCATAATAAACTGTGGATCACCTTGAGAAGATGGGAATTCCAGAACACTTCATTGTGCTCCTGCAGAACTTGTCCATGGCTCAAGAGGCAGCTGTGTGAACCGAACACAGGAAGACCACATGGTTTAAAATCAGGAAAGCTGTGTGCCAGGGTTGTATCCTTTCAGCATGCTTGTTCTCACTGCATGCTGAGCAAAGAATCAGAGAAGCTGCTTTATATGAAGAATGATGCAGTGTCAGGATTGGAGGAAAGCTTATTAAAAACCTATTACATGCAGATAACACACGCTTGTGGAAAGTGAGGAGGATTTGAAGAAGCACTTGATGATAAAGATAAGGATTATAGGCATCGGTATAAGTCACAGCACAGTGTAAAGAAAACAAAAATCCTCATAATTGGTCCAATAGGTAACACCATGATAAATGGATAAAAGGCTGAAATTGACATGAATTTCATTTTTCTTAGATCCACAAAATGCTCAGGAAAATGTCAATCAAGAAATCAAAGGATACATTTCATTGGGTTATTTTATTGCACAAGACCACTTTAAAGAACTGAAAAGCAAAGATATTACTTTGAGGACTAAGATGCACCAAACCCAAGCCATGGTATTTTCAGCTGTCTCACATGTATGTAAAAGCTGGACATTGCATAAGGAAGACGTAGAAGAACAGACGTATTTGAACTTCGGTGCCGGTGAAGAATATTGAAAGGATGGTGGACTGAGGAGGACCAGCACTGCTGGCTTGGAAGAGTTGGAGCTAGAATGTGCTTGGAAGCAAAGACGGTGAGTCTTGTTTCACCTACTTTGGACATGTTATCAGGAGAGACCATTTCCTGGAATAGAACATCATGTTAGATAAAGTAGAGGAGCTTTGTAAAAGAGGAAGGCCCTGAACAAGATGGATTGGCACAGGGCTGCAACAACGGGATCAACAACAACAACAACAAAACAGTTATGAGGATGCACAGAGGGCCCTGTGAGTGGGAACTGACAGATGGCGCCTGAGAAAAACGCTATCTTTGAGGGATAGCAAGCCAACGCATACTTGAGAGAGTGTGCCACCTCCTCTCTCTCTGTACACACACACACACACACACACACACACACACCTAAAAACTCACTGCCAGTGAGTCAGTGCTGACTCATAGAGACCCACCTTTGGGTTTCTGAGACTGCAGTTGCTTATGGGAGTAGAAATCCCAGCCTGTCTCCCATATACACATACACAAATACATATATATGTACAAACACATGTATACATAAACCCATATGTATACATATAAATGTATGTACCAAGTGTACCAAATATACATATAAATATAACTATGTAAGTACACATGTATGGGTTTTTCTATTAAAAGATAAACAGACATTTCAGCTTTCAAAGATGCATACTATAAAATTAAAAAACATCACTGAGTTTTCCCAAAATTGCCCTCTAGGGCAAAGTGAAGATGTTATTTGTAAAGGAAATCCCAAGAGCTTTAAAATAATTGTTCCATAAACACTACTTAATTTAATTAATGGTGCTTAAATCATGTGTATCTTCATCTATCATGAAATAAAATGAAGTAGATATATTACAAGAGGTAATTAACACATCAAATATATAATTTCCAATATAATCCATAGTTGACTATGATTTTTAAAAAGATGCATAGAGACTAATTTAAATGTTTCACTTTTAAGTTTATCTATGTCCTTTGAAAATGCAATTGTAGCAAAAACCTGTTCTAATTGTCAGCCATTCAAAGCTACCAAAGCCTTCCAGGGAGAAACTGAGGCTGTCCACTTCCATGAAGGTGTGCAGCCTTGGAGAAATACATATTCATATAGGGTAGCTGTGAATCAGAACCAAGCTGAAGGCACTTCACAACTTCAAGGAGCACTGGTGGCGTAGGGTTCAAGGCTTTGCTGCTAAACGTGAAGTCAGCTGTGGGAAACACGGGTCCTTTTACTCCCACAGGGCAGTTTCACCCTGTCGGAGAGGGTCACTGTGAGTCTGAATGCACTCCATGAAGAGAGTGCTGTTCTATTCTTTAGTGACCACATCAGTTGGAATTGACGAGATGGCAGTGGGTTTAAGACCACACCTTCCTGCTTGCAGTAGAGTCATTCTGTTGTCTACTGTGGTCACTTGCTTGTTGCTGTGATGCTGGGAACCATGTAGCTGGTATTTAAAAAATCCACAGGATCTCCCATATTAGACAGGTTTCAATGGAGATTATAATAGACAGGGAAAATAAAGAGGTGATCCCCTTTTGAAAAGTTGCCCTCAGGAACCCTTATGAATTGCATTAGAATATTGTCTAATACATTGCTGAAATATAAGCCTCTTATTTTGTAAGGCACTCTTTGTGTGATTAAGGAAGTGCTGCCTCTTTAAAACAGTGGCATCAAGCCATAGCTACCCTGCTTGCAAGGCTGCCAATACTTATGGGAGTAGATAGCTCCGATGTCTCCCTTGCGGTGGCTGGTGGTTTTAAACTGTCAGCCTAACAGACAGTGATCCAAAATTTGTCCTATAATCCAGCAGGACTCTTTACTAAAAAAAGAGCAGTAACAATGTGGCTGAGATTCTGGGACCTCCATTTGCTGACGGAGCAAGCGTGCCTCCAAAAGAAAAGAAACAGTTGCACACACTCATTAATAATCAGTGCAGAGTATGTACCATGTATGTTGTTGTTGGGTCCCATGGAGGCGGTTCCTACCTGTCAAGAACTTATGCACATCAGAAGTAAACACAGCATGACCCTGCACCATCCTCACAACTCATTTTTGTGTTAACCCATCTCCTTGAGGGCCTTCCTCTCCTTCACTAGCCCTCTGCATTACCACACACGATGTCCTTCTCCAGAGATTGGTGTCTCCTGACAACATATCCAAAGTATTTCAGACAACATCTCACCTTCCTTGCCGCTCCGGAGAAATCTGGCCTTATTTCTTCCAGGATGGAATGGTCTGTCCTTTGAGCTGTCCATGGCATCTTGAACATTTTTCTCCAGGACCACAATTTGAATGTGTCATTCTGTCTTCATCTTCTTTCCTCAATGTTCAACATTCACATGCACACGAGGCAATTAGAAAGACTATGGTTTGCTTCAGG
>NW_022111373.1:146634420-146644379 GCF_000313985.2 Echinops telfairi
AGGGAGTACTTGAGTGGAGGCCCAATGTCCTTCTGCTACCTTAATACTAAACCTATAAATGTAGGCTCATAGATCTATTTCCCCATCCTCATATAAATACATTTGCATATGTACATGTCTTTATCTAGACCTCTATAAATGCTCTCAAGAGGTCTTATGCAGCAGATTTACCTAATGCAACATGTCTTTTGATCTCTTGACTGCTGCAGCCATGAGCATTGACTTTGGATCCAAACAAGAGAAAATCCTTGACAGCTTCAGTCTTTTTGATGACTTCCAATTGTCGTATACTCATATTTGGTATGGATATATCAATCATCCAATTGTTGTAGCAGTACATGGACAGGGACCTACCAGAGGTTAAAAAAGGATTCAGAAGAGTTCATGGAACAAAGATGTCATTGGTGATGTCAGATAGATGTTGGCTCAAAACAGAGAAAACTAGAAAGATGGTTATTGTGCTTTATTGACAATAGACTATTTAGACTGTAATAAAATATAGATAACCTTGAGAATGGGAACTCCAGAACACATCATCAGGCACATGCAGAACTTGTAGATGGATCAAGAGACAGCTGTTCTAATGGGACAATGAGATATTGCATAGTATAAAATCAGGAAAGTTGTACATCACAGTGGTATTCTCTCAGCATTCTTATTAAAACTGTATGCTGAGCAAATAACTGGAAAATCTGACAAATGAATATGGTATCAGGATTGGCCCAAGGCTTATTACAACCTATAGTATGCAGATGATACAGTTTTGCTTGGTGAAAGTAGTGAGGCCTTGAATCACTGGCTGTTAACAATCAAGGACTGTAGCCCTCAGTCTAGGTAACAAGTCAATGTCCTCAAGACCAAAATCCTCACAACTGGACCAATAGGTATGATCTCTCCCTTGGTAGAATTAACACAACTTTAATTTTATAGCTTTGGAGCTAACATAACTTTTGTAAAGATTAAGCTTATTTAGGTTGTTGGTGTGTGAACACACATGTGTGTGTTTGTGTGTTTCTTGGTATTTCTGCAAGATGTGCTCCTGTGTTTTTGTTTTATTTTTTTATTTTTAACGTAACTGTTTAAAGCTTTGAATACATAGCAGTTTAGATGGAGAGCTCAATGTTCAATTATTAGGACTTCTTACAATGCTTGAATTATGTAACACTTAAATAAAAGTTTCATGTTGACACTGCAGCTTTATTGAATGTGGCCATATCAAAATTTATTTACTATAAATCTGCTTTTGTGGAAAAAATGTAAATTCTACAAGGGAAGTCTGTGACCAGCAATATATTATTCAATTTGGATAACATTATTTTGGGCTGTCACTTATATTTGCCAAAGTCTTTTTCCCTTTGCCTGTTCTCTGTAGTGAGTTTTTATACAATTTTGCCTATATAAATTGGTTTTAAACAAACTTTTTGAAAGTTTAATTGAGAAAAAGAAAGAAAAGGGGAACATGAAAGTCAGAAGAGGCACTGGAACTTGCAGAGACATTAATGCAACTGGAGGAATGGCCGCCAGAGAGCTCTATCCATAATTCCCAAGGACAGTTAAGGAAGAGAAAACTAAATACTTCTAATGACACGTGAAAAGATCTGCAGTGAGAAAACCACAGGAAAGAACACACTCAGCATTCTTCAGCCTAAAAGAAGTGAATAAAGCCAAGCCTGGAGTGGCAGTGTCAAAGGATTCTACTGGAAAAAAATGTTGAAGGTGGCAGGAAGTCAGAAAAGAAGATGGTGGGAATACATAGAGTCACTGTGCTCAGTGCAATTGGTCAACAGGCAGTCATTTCAAGAAATAGCACATGATCACAGACAAAAGGCATCAGAGGGAAAAAAACTCCAGGTTATAATTAAGGCATTGTTCTAAATAAGACTCCAAGAATTAACATAAATACCAATGGAAATACTTCCACAAACTGAAGCGTGGCTTGAAACACTCACGTGTCGGTACCCACTCCACTCCACTCACGTGTCTGTACCCACTGGAGAACACTGGGGCTTTCTACTTTCTTAACTAATAGTCTCAAACTCACGGGGGCACTCCTATCCAGTCCTATAGGGTCATTATGAATTGACAACAACTTGATAGTTTTTTGGTTTTTTTATGTTTTGTTTTCTTTAAAATCCCCTTGTTTGGTTCAACTAACTGCCTCTTGGTATATAGATTCTGCAAGAACACAATTAAGTCCCCTGGAATTCTCATTTTTGGCAACGTTATCCACAGTGTGCAATGATCCACACACAGTCAGATTTGAAAAGTTAATCAAACGTGATTAAGCCTTTTCTGGTAGTTTCTTTTTTGAATCAAGATCCATCAGATTTGAGCACTATATTTCTCAGTCTATATCCTATTCTGAACCTGGCTTGAATTTCTGGCTGGTCTCTGTGAATGTACTGGTGCAATCGATTTTTAATGATATTCAGTAAAATTTTACTTCCATGTGTTATTAATGGTATTGTGCAATAACTTCTGCATTCTGTTTCTCCATCTTTTTTGGAATAGGTATAAATATGATCTCTTTCAGTCAGTTGGCCAATGAGCTGTCACTCAAATTTCCTAACATAGATGATGAGGGCTTCCTGAAGTTTTATGAAACATTTTAGTTGGTATTTCATCAACTCTTTGGGGTCTTTTTTTGGCAAATGTCTACAATTCAGAATGGATTTCATCCTTCAGTACCATCAGTTCTTGATCATACACTACTTCTTACCATAGTTGAATTCTGACAAATGATTTTGAATACCAGGACGTCATTGAGTGATGCTTAATGTATATTTGATTTTGAAGATTCTCAATCAGGAACTTGGTGTGTATCCTCCTTTGCTTTTATTTTCTTTGGCATATGTTTCATTGAGTAGCGCTTCAAATGATTTTTAAGTTGCTGCTAAATTTCTTATAAATGTATCCTTACTTCTTTGATGTTGTTTGTAGCTTTATTAATTTAAATACAGACTTCCATGAAAGCTGTGTATGTATGTTTGCTAATTCTTTTCTACATTTTTCTATTTTCTGAAAGGTGGTATTGTTTTGTTTGCAATAGTATGACAATTAATTCAATTACGTTCTTCAGGTACCATATGTAGGGTGTGATACAGCAGCTCACCCCCAGCGATCTGTCATCTCTGCCTTCCCTTCTCTTACCTAATTGCTTTGGCTATTACCTCCAGCATATTGCTTCATAATATTGATGACAGTGAGCATGCTGGCAGTTAAAGGAGTGATGTCCCACACGAGGATATCAGCATCCTAACTCATAGTTATCAATAAAAGATCCAGAATAAATAATGAGCAAGCACAATCAAGAATACTATAAAAAAGCCTTCCTCATTCGAAATTAAGTGTGGATGGTTGGATGTTAGAAAAGCTATTGATCTAATCCATATTATTAAAAGATCTAAGAGAAAACAAATATGTTCATCTCTATAGATGCTGACAGGCATTTGGAAGCATTCAACAACCATTCATAATTTTAGAAAAATTAATAAATCAAGAACATATGGCCACTCTTTAATGAATAAAATCTGACTACCTCTGCCTCAAAGCCAGATCATATGCTACAATGAAACACAAAGCACTTTGCAAATTCTGGTGTTTCCTTTGTGCCCAATTAGTTGGGAAATTTAGAGAAATTCCGCAATCACAGTAAAGAATCTCTCTTCTCTATTTTCATGACACAGCATGTGTTTTATATAAACCAGGTCTTACTTATTAATTGTTGCATTAAGATATTTATATAGTATTATTCAAAGTAGGCTAGGCATGGGCTTAGAGATATTGGAGTATCTCCTATTCAGGATTTATTATATTTCTTCCTAACCCTCTTGTGATGACTGCTTGTTCAGATCACTGCTATGCTCTCGTATGTAAATATATTGTGGTTTCTAGACCTTGTTCGAGAATTTCATTTTACTTGGACCCACAATCAACACTCATGGAAACAGGAGTCAAGAAATCAAGCTCTGTATTACGTTGGACACAACCCTTGGCATAAGACATCGCTAAAGTACTCAAAAGCAGCTATGCATTTTGAGGACTAAGGTGTGCCTAATCCAAGTTATGATATTTTCAATCATCTCACATAGAGGCAAAAGCTAGACAATGAATAAGAGACTGAAGAAAATGTGATGCATTTCAATGATTGTTCTGGCTAAGAATATTGACTTTACCACGATCTTCCAAAAGAACAAAGAGATCTGTCTTGGAAGAAATATGGCCAGAATAGTCTTTAGAAGCTAGGATGGCAAGACTTTATCTCTAATGTACAGGTACCAGGGACTGGGGAAGGACATCATGTTTCGTAAAGTAGAAGGTCAGTGAAGAAGTAAAGACCGTCAAGGAGACGATTTGACCCAGTGGCTCAGCAATACGCTCAAGCATAAGAACCAACGTGAAGATGGCTTTGCACTCACACCTTATATCTGTTTCACATAACGCTGTTTGAGTCTGAACTGCCTTGATAGCACCTGACAACACGGTATACCTATTTGTCAATAATGTCAACTAATGTTTACTTTCTCTTTGCACATTAGTTTCAATGTAAAGAAGACCCAAATCCTCCCTCACTGGACCAATAGGTCACATCATGATCAATGGAAAAAAGACTGAAGTTGTCAAGGATTATGTCTTGCTTGGAGCTACAACCAATGCTCATGGAAGCAGCAGTCAAGAGATCAAAAGACTCGTTGCCTTAGGTAAATTTACTGCCCAAGACCTCTTCAAAGTGCTGAAAAGCAAGGATGTTTCTTTAAGGGCTAGGGTGCACCCAAGTCATGACATTTTTAATTGATTCATATGAATATGGAAGAGGGACATTAAATTAGGATGACTGAAGAAGAAACTATGTGTTTGAATTATGGTGTTGGAGAAGAATGTTGAAAATAGCCTGCATTACCAAAAGGACATTCTGTTTTGGAAGAAGTAAGGCCAGAGTGCTGCTTGGTGGAGGCACGGATGGCAAGACTCGGTCTCATGTTCTTTGAAATGTTATCAGGAGAGATTAGTTCCCAGAGAAGGACATCACGCTTGGTAAAGCAGAGCGGCAGTGGAAAAGAGGAAGGCCCTTAAGGAGAAGGATGGACATGGTGGCCGCAACCATGGAACCAAGCAGAGGGGCAATTGCGAGGACGATCTAGGACCAGGGCGGGTTTTGTTCTTATGTGTGTAGGTGTCGGAACCAACTCAAAGGCACTTAATGACAAAAATGCCTTTAACAAGTAGCTTACTTATTTTATGCATCTACTCTAAGACAATGTCTCCTCTTTACAGCTCTCCTCACTCACCTTTACCTTTGACAATTCTTTAATTTTCAGTCCTCTTTTAGTATCACATTGTGTTAAGTCTATTCTAATGCGTACTTATATTTATTGAAATAAGAATTGTGTTTGGCCAATACTTTGCTATATATTGCATGCATATTCAATATGTATATAGCCTTGAAACCTTTAATTTGTGTTTAATGGGTTTTTTTGGTCTTTTTCTGTTTAGTCGTTGAGCTATTTATTGTTCTAAAGTACCATAGGATAAGTTCCTACTCACAGTAACCTTGTGAACAACAGAAGGAAACACTACCTGGTCCTGCTGTAGCCTCATCATCATTTTCATGTTTGAATCCATTGTTGCAGTTATGTGTCGCTCCATCTTGTGAAACATTGGACCGGCTAACTTCCCGCGGGAAGATGTCTTTATCCTGGGCCTGACCCTCCTCACACTATCTAGATGGCTTGTTCAATACTGATGTTCTGGTAGTTAGGAAGTTTGCTTTCTCCTCATCATTACTGTGATAAGTCCCTTCATCTTCCTATTATTTAGACAGTGTCTCTCTTCTGTAAGCAACACTAACGTTCACATCATTTCTGTGTCTTTCCTACCCTCTACTGGCACAGATGTTTAACATTACAATTAATCTGCTAAGTATAATTACATTTTCACTAGAGCTTCACCTTAAAGACATCCTCTAAGCTGAAGTTATATTAATGTTCCTCTTCTGTACATTCCTTGTTGACTGCTTCATTTCTATACCAGGCAGGTATGCCACTCACTCATCCTGACCATTCATGTTTGTGGACACAGCATTATTTTCTTTGACCCACTACTATCAAGTCCATTCCAGCTCATAAAACACGTAAAGGACAGAGTAGAGTTGATCCATAGCATTCCTCAGACCCTGTGGACATCATGCTTGGTAAAATAGAGGGACAGCAAAAATGAGGAAGACCCTCAAGGAGATGGATAGACATAATGGCTGCAACAATGGGCCCAACCCTAGAAACAGTGCTGAGAATGGTGAAGGACTGGGCAGTGTTTTGTTCTGTTGTGCAGAGGGGCGTCATGGGTCAGAACCAACTTGATGGCACCAAATAAGAACAGCAGTATAGATCGTTTTTGTTGCGTGCTATCGAGTTGGTTCAGACTCAGCGATCCTACCAGAACACAACACTACCTGGTAGTGCACCCTCCTCAGAACTGTTCTTATGCTACATGACATAAATTAATCTACTGAAGGGTCTTTCTATTTTTACCTAGCCCTCCATCTGACCAAGCATGACATTCTCTTCCCAACACTTGGCTCTTCTAATGGATGCCTCATGGCACAGAAGCATGAGTTGGGTGGCTAACCACAAGGTTGGTGGTTAGAGACCCTTGGCCCCTCCAGAGGACAAAGATGAGGATTTCTACTCTCATAAAGAGTCACAGGCTCAGAAATCCTACCCTGTCCTATCAGGTCACTATGAGTCAGCATCCACTATGGCAGTGGATTGATTCTCTCCTAATAACATGTCCAAACACATGAGACTAAACCTCACCATCATCCTTCCCTGGACCACTGACTGTCTATCCCCCTCATTCACTATGGTAAGATTTTTTTGTTCTGATGATGCCTGATACCTGATCCCTTTAACACCTCTTGATCACACAGGCTGGTGTGCTTCTTCCATGTGGGCTTTGTTGTTTCTGAGCTAGATGGTCACTTGTTTACCTTCAAGCCTTTAAGACCCATATGCTTTCTTAAAGAAACCAATATCAAACGGTGCATTACTAGTATTACAATTACAATTGTTTTTCCTGTTTCGTAATACCTTTGAACTTTGTCCAGGGTAACAGGACAGGAATTGAGTTACATTGAGAGGATCACAATGAAGGAAATGAGAAAAAAATATAGATACGCATTGACGCTCCTCAGAAGCAAGAATGGCAAAGCTTCCTCTGACATGCGTTGAACATATTATAAAGAGAGACTAGTCCCTGGAAAAGGACAACATGCTTATAAAATAAATGGGAAGCAGAAAAAAGGAGGCCCTACGCAAGGTGGACTGACACAGTGGCTGCCACACGGGTCTCAAACATAATTGTGAGGATGGTGTAGAAGCTGACCCTGTTTCGTTTTGTGTTGATAGGGACTCTATGAGTCGGAACTGACTCACGGGCACCTAACCACAACAATGACAAAAAATGAATTTTTTCATGTAAGACTGATTATCTCTTTTGTAAGCCTTCAGCCAACTGACAATAAATGTTATATGAAATATAAGTGCCCTTTATGTTGCCTTTCTTCATATTTATGTATATTGTACCTAGTAGGTAATGATTTTTGAAGTTCCTTGGGTGTTTAACATGCATAGTAAAATAATTTATTAATGGACATATGCAGTTCTCTCACTCAGTTTTCTGGATATCTATTATTTCTTTTTTTTTTCCACTTATTTTACTGAATACGTACTCCATTATAATAGGTACATGTATGTCAGTGACTGCACAATCACTTCATGCCTACGTAGCTTCCGTGCCATCAAAGACTTCACTCATGATTGTATGCTGCATAGGCTGTCCTGGATGACCACATGGGCCTAATCTAATTTTATGCATCTTAAAAAATCACAGGAGTGGTTTTTGTCTGGTTATGTTTTCATATGGGGGTCACAAAGATGTGAAAGGAGAAGAAAGAGATAAAATGTATGAGAATGAATGACAACCCATGGGGGTCTTGAACTTGGAGAAAGGGGCATAGGTGGCAAGGTGTATAGCTGATTCTCCCAAACCCAAGGGAAATACGACGAGCCATCAGCAGCCCATCAGAAAGCAAATGGGTACCTCCGTTCCATAATTTTAAATATTGGAATCTTGTCAGCAACTCATTCACTGTCGTTGAATCCAGTCTGACACATGGAGACCCTGCAGAGAGCGTAGTGCTGCACTGGGAGACTTCTGAGACTGTACACTTTTACTGGAGCAGAAAGGAGGAGCCAAGAGGAAATCCACCCAACTAATCAGTAGAGGCTGTTCTGGTAAAGGACGGCACCTCCGCTTCACCTTGCAGGAATCGACCCCAGACATCTGACTCACAGAAACTTAAGACAGGACACCTGGTGTCTAAGAAATGACTAGAAACCGGGGTGGCACCGGGACTAAGTACTCGCCTCAAACGCAAAGGTTCCAGCCAACCTGCCTCCCCATGTGTGGCTGTCTTCTTGCTTCAAAGCTTCCAGCCTTGAAAACCCTGTTGGCCCCTCGACTCTGTTGTGTAGGGTTGGCTGAGAAAGAACTGACTTCCAGGCAGTGGGGTTGGTGGTTTAGTTTAGGTATTGAACCACTCCATTGGTGGCAATGTGCTATGAAACAGGAAGAAATTCATACAGACATTGAACAGAAAGCATGAGAAATCCCACTCTTATTTTGTTAGCATCTTAAAAGGAAAATAATTCTGTAAATTATTAATTATCCATCACTATGAATTACTATATGAGCTTTGGGTTCCCTTTAAATGCTTCACAATAGCTGGGGGGCAGGGGGAAAGAAGCTTGTTTTTTGTTTGTTTTATTTGTTATTTGTTCTTCACATCAAAAGTAATGACTGGATTTTGCAACTGCATTTTTTGCATCTGTTGAGATGATCATGTTTTGCTCGTCCAGCATATTGACATAGTAAATTACACTGATTTATTTACAAATATTGAACCAAGCCTGAATCCCTAGGTAAATTCTGCTTAGTTGGGGTTCATTATTATTTTTGTATATTGTAGATTTGGTTTATTTATATTTTATTAAGTATTTTTATAATGAAATTTATAGAGTGCTTGTCTAAATGTTTTTCTTTTCCTGCAGAACCTTTGCCTAATTTTAATATCAATGTACTATTAGAGTTATGAAGTTTTCTCTAGCTCTAATTTTCTTGAAGATATTGTGTAGAGTTTATATGATTACTTCCTTAAATATTTGAAAGAATTTGCCAGCAAAGGCACCTGGGTCTGGAGTTTTGTTTCTAATAATATTCGAAACAAAAAATTTAGTTTCCCACTTTATTTATTCTTGCATAAACATTGATAGTTGGAGTTATTCAACAAATCGGTCTGTTTAATTTACATCATCAAACTATTTTTTTAGATTTTAATAGTAGTCCCTTATGACTATTTAATACACCCATATGAAAATTGACCTTTAAAGAACAATCATATTTGAGATGTTTGGGCTGTTGTTTTTTACAGTTTTTAATTCCAAGGCATACTTCCGTTATGCTTGTTATTAGTTGTCCTTATGCTCAATTTAGATTTGATTTTCTCTAGCTTCTTAATGTACAAGTTTTGATAATTAGTTGGAGACATTTCTTCTTCTTCTCTTATAATTTAAGCAGTGAATGGTATAAATATCTCCCCCTGAGAAAATTTTAGTGTAACTTGTTTTTTTATTGCAATTCACTTAAAGTACAGTTTAATCCTCTGTGATATTTCCTCTTTGATGATAATTTTAGAAGTGTGTTGTTAATATCCCAACATTTGGCGGATTCTTTCAAATACCTCAGAATGGTCCAGTTTGATGCGTTACAGTCAGAGAACACACTGCGTGCAGATGAAAGCATTTTATTCTAGGGAGATACCTGGTTTTTTCGACACCATCTGATTTCCAACATCATTTTTGAACAACAGAAGAGAAAAAAATACTCGATATAATAAAAATCTC
>NW_022111373.1:146644814-146645716 GCF_000313985.2 Echinops telfairi
GGGGCTCAAGGAACGTCTCTGAAGATCCTAGGACAGAAGTGAAAGAGTTTTTCAAAATTTCCCTAATCACTTATTTTTAAAGTCCTTGACAAGGATAGTCAGAGAGGTCTAAAAAACCAAACCCAAACAAAACAAAAAGACAGCATCCCCTCCCTCCTCCTGCCCAGGGGAGCCTCCCACAAGAGTCAGGCCGGGAATCAGAGGGAAGAAGCTGTCTCTCTGCCCTCATCTACATCCCCCCACCTCTCGAGCTCTCTGTTTACCCACAGAGGGTACCAAGCCAGCTTCAGGGAAAACCACCATGGCGATGGCCAGAGCACAAGGAGAAGGAGACAAGCTTCCTGCAGGGCATGCTTTCCAATCCAGCCCCCAGCAGCGGGCTCCTAGAGAGGGCAAAGGGAGAGGCTGCGAGGAGGGGATCTGTGTTGTGAGCCGAAATGCTCCTTCCAGGAAATGGGTGTCGAACAGGAATTGTAGACAGGCGTGCCTCTCTCACAACTTCTACTTAATGTATTTATTGTATAATGAGGATGCGTTTAAGAAAGGGAACAAGGAAGAAGCGAACCCAGAACAAGGTGTGGAACTCAGGGCAACATGTTCTCAGTAAAAGCTCTCCAAGTAAGGATATCTGCGCCCTGCAAAGTGGCACCCATGGGGAGTGGGGGGTAGGGGGGGGCACGCGTTCCCCACCCGTAGCCTTTTGTTTGCAGGGCTGCTTCCTTTCCGTAGCCACGAGTGCGTCCTGGAACGTGCCATGGCCGCTCTGCATCCACACAGGCACCCACCCAGAAGGTGAGCTCCCAGGTCCCTGGGTGACGCTCCCTACAAAGGTGTTTTAAGGATGATGTGCTCACTGGTGATAGGACTCCAGTTCTTGGCTTGCACCCAGTTAAGGCCACCCT